>NW_023596818.1:20209394-20227846 GCF_011947565.3 Pollicipes pollicipes
TGCACTTACACACTAATTTGACCATGCTCTTTCATTCAGAAATGAAAAAATCGCGTTTCGAAAATTTTCATTTTTTTCGACAAAATGGCCCCCCCCAAAATTTTCGGTCGGCACCCGGTGAGCAAAAATGTTGTCAACAAGTGGTAACATCGGCTTACATCGTTTGCAAGTTAAAGCACCGTTCGATTTTCATTGGTTCGTTAGATATGAGTTTGGAACATTTTACTAGCCGAAAAACGGCTGTTTTCAATCTGAACATGCATCCAATTTGTACGCGTGCTGGATTTCATATTGGCCCTCAAACGGGTCGAAAAAACGTCCGTTTCTGAAATGGGCCGTTTTTCGCCTCCAAGTGGCCGCGGCCAGATTTGCCATCACTTGCATGTTGACAACAACGCCACTGAATGCTTGTTCCACCACTGTGTATCGTCTGCACCGGCAATCGGCTTTCAAACGGAGCGGCTCTCAGAAACAAAACCATGGAAATTTGCGGCCATCAAGAATGCTATATGTTTCCAGCAACGCACTAATGTTTTGCTATATATCATTCGACGCGCAATCGCACGGCGAACACGATGGTATAACTTAAAACATTAACGCACGTATAGTTTGCAAGTTATTTCCAAAAAACTCTCTCAAACGGCGCTCGATGCTGATTTTGCAATTGCTGCACAAGCTGTTTGCCTGCACAGAAACACTTGCCACTGCACTTACACACTAATTTGACCATGCCCTTTCATTCAGAAATGAAAAAATCGCGTTTCGAAAATTTTCATTTTTTTCGACAAAATGGCCCCCCCCCAAAATTTTCGGTCGGCACCCGGTGAGCAAAAATGTTGTCAACAAGTGGTAACATCGGCTTACATCGTTTGCAAGTTAAAGCACCGTTCGATTTTCATTGGTTCGTTAGATATGAGTTTGGAACATTTTACTAGCCGAAAAACGGCTGTTTTCAATCTGAACATGCATCCAATTTGTACGCGTGCTGGATTTCATATTGGCCCTCAAACGGGTCGAAAAAACGTCCGTTTCTGAAATGGGCCGTTTTTCGCCTCCAAGTGGCCGCGGCCAGATTTGCCATCACTTGCATGTTGACAACAACGCCACTGAATGCTTGTTCCACCACTGTGTATCGTCTGCACCGGCAATCTGCTTTCAAACGGAGCGGCTCTCAGAAACAAAACCATGGAAATTTGCGGCCATCAAGAATGCTATATGTTTCCAGCAACGCACTAATGTTTTGCTATATATCATTCGACGCGCAATCGCACGGCGAACACGATGGTATAACTTAAAACATTAACGCACGTATAGTTTGCAAGTTATTTCCAAAAAACTCTCTCAAACGGCGCTCGATGCTGATTTTGCAATTGCTGCACAAGCTGTTTGCCTGCACAGAAACACTTGCCACTGCACTTACACACTAATTTGACCATGCCCTTTCATTCAGAAATGAAAAAATCGCGTTTCGAAAATTTTCATTTTTTTCGACAAAATGGCCCCCCCCAAAATTTTCGGTCGGCACCCGGTGAGCAAAAATGTTGTCAACAAGTGGTAACATCGGCTTACATCGTTTGCAAGTTAAAGCACCGTTCGATTTTCATTGGTTCGTTAGATATGAGTTTGGAACATTTTACTAGCCGAAAAACGGCTGTTTTCAATCTGAACATGCATCCAATTTGTACGCGTGCTGGATTTCATATTGGCCCTCAAACGGGTCGAAAAAACGTCCGTTTCTAAAATGGGCCGTTTTTCGCCTCAAAGTGGCCGCGGCCAGATTTGCCATCACTTGCATGTTGACAACAACGCCACTGAATGCTTGTTCCACCACTGTGTATCGTCTGCACCGGCAATCTGCTTTCAAACGGAGCGGCTCTCAGAAACAAAACCATGGAAATTTGCGGCCATCAAGAATGCTATATGTTTCCAGCAACGCACTAATGTTTTGCTATATATCATTCGACGCGCAATCGCACGGCGAACACGATGGTATAACTTAAAACATTAACGCACGTATAGTTTGCAAGTTATTTCCAAAAAACTCTCTCAAACGGCGCTCGATGCTGATTTTGCAATTGCTGCACAAGCTGTTTGCCTGCACAGAAACACTTGCCACTGCACTTACACACTAATTTGACCATGCCCTTTCATTCAGAAATGAAAAAATCGCGTTTCGAAAATTTTCATTTTTTTCGACAAAATGGCCCCCCCCAAAATTTTCGGTCGGCACCCGGTGAGCAAAAATGTTGTCAACAAGTGGTAACATCGGCTTACATCGTTTGCAAGTTAAAGCACCGTTCGATTTTCATTGGTTCGTTAGATATGAGTTTGGAACATTTTACTAGCCGAAAAACGGCTGTTTTCAATCTGAACATGCATCCAATTTGTACGCGTGCTGGATTTCATATTGGCCCTCAAACGGGTCGAAAAAACGTCCGTTTCTAAAATGGGCCGTTTTTCGCCTCAAAGTGGCCGCGGCCAGATTTGCCATCACTTGCATGTTGACAACAACGCCACTGAATGCTTGTTCCACCACTGTGTATCGTCTGCACCGGCAATCTGCTTTCAAACGGAGCGGCTCTCAGAAACAAAACCATGGAAATTTGCGGCCATCAAGAATGCTATATGTTTCCAGCAACGCACTAATGTTTTGCTATATATCATTCGACGCGCAATCGCACGGCGAACACGATGGTATAACTTAAAACATTAACGCACGTATAGTTTGCAAGTTATTTCCAAAAAACTCTCTCAAACGGCGCTCGATGCTGATTTTGCAATTGCTGCACAAGCTGTTTGCCTGCACAGAAACACTTGCCACTGCACTTACACACTAATTTGACCATGCCCTTTCATTCAGAAATGAAAAAATCGCGTTTCGAAAATTTTCATTTTTTTCGACAAAATGGCCCCCCCCAAAATTTTCGGTCGGCACCCGGTGAGCAAAAATGTTGTCAACAAGTGGTAACATCGGCTTACATCGTTTGCAAGTTAAAGCACCGTTCGATTTTCATTGGTTCGTTAGATATGAGTTTGGAACATTTTACTAGCCGAAAAACGGCTGTTTTCAATCTGAACATGCATCCAATTTGTACGCGTGCTGGATTTCATATTGGCCCTCAAACGGGTCGAAAAAACGTCCGTTTCTAAATGGGCCGTTTTTCGCCTCAAAGTGGCCGCGGCCAGATTTGCCATCACTTGCATGTTGACAACAACGCCACTGAATGCTTGTTCCACCACTGTGTATCGTCTGCACCGGCAATCTGCTTTCAAACGGAGCGGCTCTCAGAAACAAAACCATGGAAATTTGCGGCCATCAAGAATGCTATATGTTTCCAGCAACGCACTAATGTTTTGCTATATATCATTCGACGCGCAATCGCACGGCGAACACGATGGTATAACTTAAAACATTAACGCACGTATAGTTTGCAAGTTATTTCCAAAAAACTCTCTCAAACGGCGCTCGATGCTGATTTTGCAATTGCTGCACAAGCTGTTTGCCTGCACAGAAACACTTGCCACTGCACTTACACACTAATTTGACCATGCCCTTTCATTCAGAAATGAAAAAATCGCGTTTCGAAAATTTTCATTTTTTTCGACAAAATGGCCCCCCCCAAAATTTTCGGTCGGCACCCGGTGAGCAAAAATGTTGTCAACAAGTGGTAACATCGGCTTACATCGTTTGCAAGTTAAAGCACCGTTCGATTTTCATTGGTTCGTTAGATATGAGTTTGGAACATTTTACTAGCCGAAAAACGGCTGTTTTCAATCTGAACATGCATCCAATTTGTACGCGTGCTGGATTTCATATTGGCCCTCAAACGGGTCGAAAAAACGTCCGTTTCTAAAATGGGCCGTTTTTCGCCTCAAAGTGGCCGCGGCCAGATTTGCCATCACTTGCATGTTGACAACAACGCCACTGAATGCTTGTTCCACCACTGTGTATCGTCTGCACCGGCAATCTGCTTTCAAACGGAGCGGCTCTCAGAAACAAAACCATGGAAATTTGCGGCCATCAAGAATGCTATATGTTTCCAGCAACGCACTAATGTTTTGCTATATATCATTCGACGCGCAATCGCACGGCGAACACGATGGTATAACTTAAAACATTAACGCACGTATAGTTTGCAAGTTATTTCCAAAAAACTCTCTCAAACGGCGCTCGATGCTGATTTTGCAATTGCTGCACAAGCTGTTTGCCTGCACAGAAACACTTGCCACTGCACTTACACACTAATTTGACCATGCCCTTTCATTCAGAAATGAAAAAATCGCGTTTCGAAAATTTTCATTTTTTTCGACAAAATGGCCCCCCCCAAAATTTTCGGTCGGCACCCGGTGAGCAAAAATGTTGTCAACAAGTGGTAACATCGGCTTACATCGTTTGCAAGTTAAAGCACCGTTCGATTTTCATTGGTTCGTTAGATATGAGTTTGGAACATTTTACTAGCCGAAAAACGGCTGTTTTCAATCTGAACATGCATCCAATTTGTACGCGTGCTGGATTTCATATTGGCCCTCAAACGGGTCGAAAAAACGTCCGTTTCTAAAATGGGCCGTTTTTCGCCTCAAAGTGGCCGCGGCCAGATTTGCCATCACTTGCATGTTGACAACAACGCCACTGAATGCTTGTTCCACCACTGTGTATCGTCTGCACCGGCAATCTGCTTTCAAACGGAGCGGCTCTCAGAAACAAAACCATGGAAATTTGCGGCCATCAAGAATGCTATATGTTTCCAGCAACGCACTAATGTTTTGCTATATATCATTCGACGCGCAATCGCACGGCGAACACGATGGTATAACTTAAAACATTAACGCACGTATAGTTTGCAAGTTATTTCCAAAAAACTCTCTCAAACGGCGCTCGATGCTGATTTTGCAATTGCTGCACAAGCTGTTTGCCTGCACAGAAACACTTGCCACTGCACTTACACACTAATTTGACCATGCCCTTTCATTCAGAAATGAAAAAATCGCGTTTCGAAAATTTTCATTTTTTTCGACAAAATGGCCCCCCCCAAAATTTTCGGTCGGCACCCGGTGAGCAAAAATGTTGTCAACAAGTGGTAACATCGGCTTACATCGTTTGCAAGTTAAAGCACCGTTCGATTTTCATTGGTTCGTTAGATATGAGTTTGGAACATTTTACTAGCCGAAAAACGGCTGTTTTCAATCTGAACATGCATCCAATTTGTACGCGTGCTGGATTTCATATTGGCCCTCAAACGGGTCGAAAAAACGTCCGTTTCTAAATGGGCCGTTTTTCGCCTCAAAGTGGCCGCGGCCAGATTTGCCATCACTTGCATGTTGACAACAACGCCACTGAATGCTTGTTCCACCACTGTGTATCGTCTGCACCGGCAATCTGCTTTCAAACGGAGCGGCTCTCAGAAACAAAACCATGGAAATTTGCGGCCATCAAGAATGCTATATGTTTCCAGCAACGCACTAATGTTTTGCTATATATCATTCGACGCGCAATCGCACGGCGAACACGATGGTATAACTTAAAACATTAACGCACGTATAGTTTGCAAGTTATTTCCAAAAAACTCTCTCAAACGGCGCTCGATGCTGATTTTGCAATTGCTGCACAAGCTGTTTGCCTGCACAGAAACACTTGCCACTGCACTTACACACTAATTTGACCATGCCCTTTCATTCAGAAATGAAAAAATCGCGTTTCGAAAATTTTCATTTTTTTCGACAAAATGGCCCCCCCCAAAATTTTCGGTCGGCACCCGGTGAGCAAAAATGTTGTCAACAAGTGGTAACATCGGCTTACATCGTTTGCAAGTTAAAGCACCGTTCGATTTTCATTGGTTCGTTAGATATGAGTTTGGAACATTTTACTAGCCGAAAAACGGCTGTTTTCAATCTGAACATGCATCCAATTTGTACGCGTGCTGGATTTCATATTGGCCCTCAAACGGGTCGAAAAAACGTCCGTTTCTAAAATGGGCCGTTTTTCGCCTCAAAGTGGCCGCGGCCAGATTTGCCATCACTTGCATGTTGACAACAACGCCACTGAATGCTTGTTCCACCACTGTGTATCGTCTGCACCGGCAATCTGCTTTCAAACGGAGCGGCTCTCAGAAACAAAACCATGGAAATTTGCGGCCATCAAGAATGCTATATGTTTCCAGCAACGCACTAATGTTTTGCTATATATCATTCGACGCGCAATCGCACGGCGAACACGATGGTATAACTTAAAACATTAACGCACGTATAGTTTGCAAGTTATTTCCAAAAAACTCTCTCAAACGGCGCTCGATGCTGATTTTGCAATTGCTGCACAAGCTGTTTGCCTGCACAGAAACACTTGCCACTGCACTTACACACTAATTTGACCATGCCCTTTCATTCAGAAATGAAAAAATCGCGTTTCGAAAATTTTCATTTTTTTCGACAAAATGGCCCCCCCCAAAATTTTCGGTCGGCACCCGGTGAGCAAAAATGTTGTCAACAAGTGGTAACATCGGCTTACATCGTTTGCAAGTTAAAGCACCGTTCGATTTTCATTGGTTCGTTAGATATGAGTTTGGAACATTTTACTAGCCGAAAAACGGCTGTTTTCAATCTGAACATGCATCCAATTTGTACGCGTGCTGGATTTCATATTGGCCCTCAAACGGGTCGAAAAAACGTCCGTTTCTAAAATGGGCCGTTTTTCGCCTCAAAGTGGCCGCGGCCAGATTTGCCATCACTTGCATGTTGACAACAACGCCACTGAATGCTTGTTCCACCACTGTGTATCGTCTGCACCGGCAATCTGCTTTCAAACGGAGCGGCTCTCAGAAACAAAACCATGGAAATTTGCGGCCATCAAGAATGCTATATGTTTCCAGCAACGCACTAATGTTTTGCTATATATCATTCGACGCGCAATCGCACGGCGAACACGATGGTATAACTTAAAACATTAACGCACGTATAGTTTGCAAGTTATTTCCAAAAAACTCTCTCAAACGGCGCTCGATGCTGATTTTGCAATTGCTGCACAAGCTGTTTGCCTGCACAGAAACACTTGCCACTGCACTTACACACTAATTTGACCATGCTCTTTCATTCAGAAATGAAAAAATCGCGTTTCGAAAATTTTCATTTTTTCGACAAAATGGCCCCCCCCAAAATTTTCGGTCGGCACCCGGTGAGCAAAAATGTTGTCAACAAGTGGTAACATCGGCTTACATCGTTTGCAAGTTAAAGCACCGTTCGATTTTCATTGGTTCGTTAGATATGAGTTTGGAACATTTTACTAGCCGAAAAACGGCTGTTTTCAATCTGAACATGCATCCAATTTGTACGCGTGCTGGATTTCATATTGGCCCTCAAACGGGTCGAAAAAACGTCCGTTTCATAAATGGGCCGTTTTTCGCCTCCAAGTGGCCGCGGCCAGATTTGCCATCACTTGCATGTTGACAACAACGCCACTGAATGCTTGTTCCACCACTGTGTATCGTCTGCACCGGCAATCGGCTTTCAAACGGAGCGGCTCTCAGAAACAAAACCATGGAAATTTGCGGCCATCAAGAATGCTATATGTTTCCAGCAACGCACTAATGTTTTGCTATATATCATTCGACGCGCAATCGCACGGCGAACACGATGGTATAACTTAAAACATTAACGCACGTATAGTTTGCAAGTTATTTCCAAAAAACTCTCTCAAACGGCGCTCGATGCTGATTTTGCAATTGCTGCACAAGCTGTTTGCCTGCACAGAAACACTTGCCACTGCACTTACACACTAATTTGACCATGCCCTTTCATTCAGAAATGAAAAAATCGCGTTTCGAAAATTTTCATTTTTTCGACAAAATGGCCCCCCCAAAATTTTCGGTCGGCACCCGGTGAGCAAAAATGTTGTCAACAAGTGGTAACATCGGCTTACATCGTTTGCAAGTTAAAGCACCGTTCGATTTTCATTGGTTCGTTAGATATGAGTTTGGAACATTTTACTAGCCGAAAAACGGCTGTTTTCAATCTGAACATGCATCCAATTTGTACGCGTGCTGGATTTCATATTGGCCCTCAAACGGGTCGAAAAAACGTCCGTTTCTAAAATGGGCCGTTTTTCGCCTCAAAGTGGCCGCGGCCAGATTTGCCATCACTTGCATGTTGACAACAACGCCACTGAATGCTTGTTCCACCACTGTGTATCGTCTGCACCGGCAATCTGCTTTCAAACGGAGCCGCTCTCAGAAACAAAACCATGGAAATTTGCGGCCATCAAGAATGCTATATGTTTCCAGCAACGCACTAATGTTTTGCTATATATCATTCGACGCGCAATCGCACGGCGAACACGATGGTATAACTTAAAACATTAACGCACGTATAGTTTGCAAGTTATTTCCAAAAAACTCTCTCAAACGGCGCTCGATGCTGATTTTGCAATTGCTGCACAAGCTGTTTGCCTGCACAGAAACACTTGCCACTGCACTTACACACTAATTTGACCATGCTCTTTCATTCAGAAATGAAAAAATCGCGTTTCGAAAATTTTCATTTTTTTCGACAAAATGGCCCCCCCCAAAATTTTCGGTCGGCACCCGGTGAGCAAAAATGTTGTCAACAAGTGGTAACATCGGCTTACATCGTTTGCAAGTTAAAGCACCGTTCGATTTTCATTGGTTCGTTAGATATGAGTTTGGAACATTTTACTAGCCGAAAAACGGCTGTTTTCAATCTGAACATGCATCCAATTTGTACGCGTGCTGGATTTCATATTGGCCCTCAAACGGGTCGAAAAAACGTCCGTTTCTAAATTGAGCCGTTTTTCGCCTCAAAGTGGCCGCGGCCAGATTTGCCATCACTTGCATGTTGACAACAACGCCACTGAATGCTTGTTCCACCACTGTGTATCGTCTGCACCGGCAATCTGCTTTCAAACGGAGCGGCTCTCAGAAACAAAACCATGGAAATTTGCGGCCATCAAGAATGCTATATGTTTCCAGCAACGCACTAATGTTTTGCTATATATCATTCGACGCGCAATCGCACGGCGAACACGATGGTATAACTTAAAACATTAACGCACGTATAGTTTGCAAGTTATTTCCAAAAAACTCTCTCAAACGGCGCTCGATGCTGATTTTGCAATTGCTGCACAAGCTGTTTGCCTGCACAGAAACACTTGCCACTGCACTTACACACTAATTTGACCATGCCCTTTCATTCAGAAATGAAAAAATCGCGTTTCGAAAATTTTCATTTTTTTCGACAAAATGGCCCCCCCCAAAATTTTCGGTCGGCACCCGGTGAGCAAAAATGTTGTCAACAAGTGGTAACATCGGCTTACATCGTTTGCAAGTTAAAGCACCGTTCGATTTTCATTGGTTCGTTAGATATGAGTTTGGAACATTTTACTAGCCGAAAAATTGCAGTTTTCGATCTGAACATGCATCTAATTTGTACGCGTGATGGATTTCATATTGGCGCTCAAACGGGTCGAAAAAACGTCCGTTTCTAAAATGAGCCGTTTTTCGCCTCAAAGTGGCCGCGGCCAGATTTGCCATCACTTGCATGTTGACAACAACGCCACTGAATCCTTGTTCCACCACTGTGCATCGTCTGCACCGGCAATCTGCTTTCAAACTCTCATTAACTCCCGGACTCTCAGGCTCTCAGAAACAAAACCATGGAAATTTGCGGCGATCCAGAATCCTCTATGTTTTCAACAACGCACTACTGTCTTGCTATATATCATTCGACGCGCAATCGCACGGCGAACACGATGGTATAACTTAAGACATTAACACACGTATCGCTTGCATGTTAGTTACAAAAAAACTCTCAAACGGCGCTTGATGCTGATTTTGCAATTGCTCCGCAAGCTGTTTGCCTGCACAGAAACACTTGCCACTGCACTTACACACTAATTTGACCATGCTCTTTCATTCAGAAATGAAAAAATCGCGTTTCGAAAATTTTCATTTTTTTCGACAAAATGGCCCCCCCCAAAATTTTCGGTCGGCACCCGGTGAGCAAAAATGTTGTCAACAAGTGGTAACATCGGCTTACATCGTTTGCAAGTTAAAGCACCGTTCGATTTTCATTGGTTCGTTAGATATGAGTTTGGAACATTTTACTAGCCGAAAAACGGCTGTTTTCAATCTGAACATGCATCCAATTTGTACGCGTGCTGGATTTCATATTGGCCCTCAAACGGGTCGAAAAAACGTCCGTTTCTAAAATGAGCCGTTTTTCGCCTCAAAGTGGCCGCGGCCAGATTTGCCATCACTTGCATGTTGACAACAACGCCACTGAATGCTTGTTCCACCACTGTGTATCGTCTGCACCGGCAATCTGCTTTCAAACGGAGCCGCTCTCAGAAACAAAACCATGGAAATTTGCGGCCATCAAGAATGCTATATGTTTCCAGCAACGCACTAATGTTTTGCTATATATCATTCGACGCGCAATCGCACGGCGAACACGATGGTATAACTTAAAACATTAACGCACGTATAGTTTGCAAGTTATTTCCAAAAAACTCTCTCAAACGGCGCTCGATGCTGATTTTGCAATTGCTGCACAAGCTGTTTGCCTGCACAGAAACACTTGCCACTGCACTTACACACTAATTTGACCATGCTCTTTCATTCAGAAATGAAAAAATCGCGTTTCGAAAATTTTCATTTTTTTCGACAAAATGGCCCCCCCCCAAAATTTTCGGTCGGCACCCGGTGAGCAAAAATGTTGTCAACAAGTGGTAACATCGGCTTACATCGTTTGCAAGTTAAAGCACCGTTCGATTTTCATTGGTTCGTTAGATATGAGTTTGGAACATTTTACTAGCCGAAAAACGGCTGTTTTCAATCTGAACATGCATCCAATTTGTACGCGTGCTGGATTTCATATTGGCCCTCAAACGGGTCGAAAAAACGTCCGTTTCTAAAATGAGCCGTTTTTCGCCTCAAAGTGGCCGCGGCCAGATTTGCCATCACTTGCATGTTGACAACAACGCCACTGAATGCTTGTTCCACCACTGTGTATCGTCTGCACCGGCAATCTGCTTTCAAACGGAGCCGCTCTCAGAAACAAAACCATGGAAATTTGCGGCCATCAAGAATGCTATATGTTTCCAGCAACGCACTAATGTTTTGCTATATATCATTCGACGCGCAATCGCACGGCGAACACGATGGTATAACTTAAAACATTAACGCACGTATAGTTTGCAAGTTATTTCCAAAAAACTCTCTCAAACGGCGCTCGATGCTGATTTTGCAATTGCTGCACAAGCTGTTTGCCTGCACAGAAACACTTGCCACTGCACTTACACACTAATTTGACCATGCTCTTTCATTCAGAAATGAAAAAATCGCGTTTCGAAAATTTTCATTTTTTTCGACAAAATGGCCCCCCCCCAAAATTTCGGTCGGCACCCGGTGAGCAAAAATGTTGTCAACAAGTGGTAACATCGGCTTACATCGTTTGCAAGTTAAAGCACCGTTCGATTTTCATTGGTTCGTTAGATATGAGTTTGGAACATTTTACTAGCCGAAAAAACGGCTGTTTTCAATCTGAACATGCATCCAATTTGTACGCGTGCTGGATTTCATATTGGCCCTCAAACGGGTCGAAAAAACGTCCGTTTCTAAAATGAGCCGTTTTTCGCCTCAAAGTGGCCGCGGCCAGATTTGCCATCACTTGCATGTTGACAACAACGCCACTGAATGCTTGTTCCACCACTGTGCATCGTCTGCACCGGCAATCTGCTTTCAAACTCTCACTAACTCCCGGACTCTCAGGCTCTCAGAAACAAAACCATGGAAATTTGCGGACGATCCAGAATCCTCTATGTTTCCAACAACGCACTACTGTTTTGCTATATATCATTCGACGCGCAATCGCACGGCGAACACGATGGTATAACTTAAAACATTAACACACGTATCGCTTGCATGTTAGTTACAAAAAAACTCTCAAACGGCGCTTGATGCTGATTTTGCAATTGCTCCGCAAGCTGTTTGCCTGCACAGAAACACTTGCCACTGCACTTACACACTAATTTCACCATGCTCTTTCATTCAGGAATTAAAAAAATCGCGTTTCGAAAATTCTCATTTTTTCGACAAAATGGCAATTCCTAAAATTTTCGGTCGGCACCCGGTGGGCAAAAATGTTGTCAACAAGTGGTAACATCGGCTTACATCGTTTCCAAGTTAAAACACCGTTCGATTTTCATTGGTTCATTAGATATGAGTTTGGAGCATTTTGCTAGCTGAAAACCGGCTGTTATTAATCTGAACATGCATCCAGTTTGTACGCGTGCTGGACTTCATATTGGCCCTCAAACGGGTCGAAAAACGTCCGTTTCTAAAATGGGCCGTTTTTGCCTCAAAGTGGCCGCGTCCACATTTGCCATCACTTGCATGTTGACAACAACGCCACTGAATGCTTGTTCCACCACTGTGTGTCGTCTGCGCCGGCAATCTGCTTTCAAACGGAGCGGCTCTCAGAAACAAGACCATGGAAATTTGCAGCCATCAAGAATGCTATATGTTTCCAGTAACGCACTAATGTCTTGCTATATATCATTTGACGCGCAATCGCACGGCGAACAGAATGGTATAACTTAAAACATTAGCGCACGTATAGTTTGGAGGTTATTTTCAAAAAACTCTCTCAAACGGCGCTCGATGCTGATTTTGCAATTGCTGCACAAGCTGTTTGCCTGCACAGAACACTTGCCACTGCACTTGCACACTAATTTGACCATGCCCTTTCAATCAGGAATGAAAAAGTCGCGTTTCGAAAATTTTGATTTTTTCGACAAAATGGCCCCCCAAAAAAATTTTGGTTGGCACCCGGTGAGCAAGCATGTTGTCAACAAGTGGAAACATCGGGTTTCATAGTTTGCAAGTTAAAGCACCGTTTGATTCTCATTGGTTCGTTAGATATGAGTTTGGAACATTTTACTAGCCGAAAAACGGCTGTTTTCAATCTGGACATGCATCCAATTTGTACGCGCGCTTTATTTCATATTGGCCCTCAGACGGGTCGAAAAAACGTCCGTTTCTAAAATGGGCCGTTTTTCGCCTCAAGGTGGCCGCAGCCAGATTTGCCATCACTTGCATGTTGACAACAACGCCACTGAATGCTTGTTCCACCACTGTGTGTCGTCTGCACCGGCAATCTGTTTTCAAGCGGAGCGGCTCTCAGAAACAAAACCATGGATATTTGCGGCCATCAAGAATGCTATATGTTTCCAGCAACGCACTAATGTTTTGCTATATATCATTCGACGTGCAATCGCACGGCGAACACGATGGTCTATCTTAAAACATTAACGCACGTATAGTTTGCATGTTATTTTCAAAAAACTCTCTCAAATGGCGCTCGATGCTGATTTTGCAATTGCTGCACAAGCTGTTTGCCTGCACAGAACACTTAGCCACTGCACTTACACACTATTTTGACCATGCCCTTTCAATCAGAAATGAAAAAATCGCGTTTGGAAAATTTTGATTTTTTTCGACAAAATGGCCCCCCAAAAAATTTTTGTTCTGCACCCGGTGAGCAAATATGTTGTCAACAAGTGGTAACATCGGCTTTCATCGTTTCCAGGTTAAAGCACCGTTCGATTTTCATTGGTTCGTTAGATATGAGTTTCTAACATTTTACTAGCCGAAAAACGGCTGTTTTCAATCTGAACATGCATCCAATTTGTTGGCGTGCTGGATTTCATATTGGCCCTCAAATGGGTCGAAAAAACGTCTGTTTCTAAAATGGGCCGTTTTTCGCCTCAAAGTTGCCGCGGCCAGATTTGCCATCACTTGGATGTTGACAACAACGCCACTGAACGCTTGTTCCACCACTGTGTATCGTCTGCACCGGCAATCTGCTTTCAAACTCTCATAAACTCCCAGACTCTCAGGCTCTCAGATACAAAACCATGGAAATTTGCGGCGATCCAGAATGCTCTATGTTTCCAGCACCGCACTATTCTTTTGCTATATATCATTCGACGCGCAATCGCACGGTGAACACGATGGTATAAGTTAAGACATTGACGCACGTATAGTTTGCAAGTTAATTCCAAAAAACTCTCAAATGGCGCTCGATGCTGATTTCGCAATTGCTGCACAAGCTTTTTGCCTGCACAGAAACACTTGCCACTGCACTAACACACTAATTGGACCATGCCCTTTCATTCAGAAATGAGAAAATCGCGTTTTGAAAATTTTCACTTTTTTCGACACAAGTGCCCCCCTAAAATTTTCGGTCGGCACCCGGTGAGCGAAAATGTTGTCAACAAGTGGTAACATAGGCTTGCGTCGTTTGCAAGTTAAAGCACCGTTCGATTTTCATTGGTTCGTTAGATATGAGTTTGGTACATTTTACCTAGCCGAAAAACGGCTGTTTTCAATCTGAACATGCATCCAATTCTTACGCGTGCTGGATTTCATATTGGCTCTGAAATGGGTCGAAAAAACGTCCGTTTCTAAAATGGGCCGTTTTTCGCCTCAAAGTGGCCGCGGCCAGATATGCCATCACTTGCATGTTTACAACAACGCCACTGAATGCTTGTTTCACCACTGTGTATCGTCTGCACCGGCAATCTGCTTTCAAACGGAGCCGCTCTCAGAAACAAAACCATGGAAATTTGCGGCCATCAAGAATGCTATATGTTTCCAGCAACGCACTAATGTTTTGCTATATATCATTCGACGCGCAATCGCACGGCGAACACGATGGTATAACTTAAGACATTAACGCACGTATAGTTTGCAAGTTATTTCCAAAAAGCTCTCTCAGACGGCGCTCGATGCTTTTTTTGCAATTGCTTCACAAGCTGTTTGCCTGCACAGAAACACTTGCCACTGCACTTACACACTAAAGCAACCAACGTGGAAGCATGTCTCATGAATGTGTTGCACATGCACAACACATGAATGTGTTGCATTACACCTGTTTAGTTTCCTAATTCTCTTGTCCCTTCGATAGTGTGACCTAAAGTGTCTAATGCTGATAGGTTTTCAGTTAGATACAACGAACGTGGAATAATGTCCAAAAATGATCATTTTGTCTAAAAAGCGTAAACCGGGACAGGGTATGCTCCCACTTCGTACACACACTGATGCTACTATTGGCTCTCTTTTCACAAAACAAACATCTGTGTTAAGATTTTGACTGTCTGCACAACAAAGTGACCGTAGTGAGATTTTTGTTTTTTTCCAACACCATTTTACATCATTGTGTATCGCTTGCAAGTGCAATCTGCTTTAGAACAAAACTGGTTCCCTGAAACAAAACCTCGGAATTTTGCGCGCACCAAAAAGTTTCTTTTTTCCAAACTGGTGACGTATAATTGTGTTATGCGTCATTACATGCGTAATACCACGGTCAATACGAGGGTGTAATTTGAAATTTTTCACTTGCACAGTCTTGGAATTATTTGTATGAAACCTTAAGAAGGCCCGCTCACATTTGCAATTGCTCTAGAGACTATTAAAATGCAGAGAAACACTTGCCGCTTCATATGCACACTAAATGAACCACAACTTTTCATCTTACAACAAAAATTTCGGTTGTAAAACTTTGACTTTTTCGAAAAAACCTGGTTTCGGTAAAAAAAAATTCATCACGCGGTCATCAAAGATGTATTCAACAACATTGTTACATCATTTACAAGTAAAATCAGCCTTATACTTTCGTTGGTTCGAGATATATGAGCTCAAACCATTTTACGGAGGGGTCGTAAAAATGTACTTTTCGTCGCCGGCCAAACTTTTGTAGGAATAATTTTCGCCAGTTGCGTAATGGGATACGAGATGACAAACTTGACATAAAGTTCATGCCCAGAGGCGTCATCAGCATTCAGTCTATCATCGAAAGTCTCTTTCATCACTGCAGCTGTCAATATCATGCACATAACCGAAACGTTCAGCCATACGCTGCTCTTGAACTACTGTCACCATAAGTTCTGCTGCCTAGGAAAACAGACGCACCTGCCATGGACGAATGAGATGGCCCAATCACAACTGGAGTTTTCCTCCACCATTGCGACTTGCCGGGGACTTACGTTTAAATTCAGTATACATCTGGATTTGCTTTCCTCAACCGAAAAAACAGCGAAGGACCTCAATAGCCAGGGCAGCATGATACATGGAAGATTTTAAACCAGTAGCCAGCGGCACTGGGAATGAAATCAAATGAGGGCGCCTCGACATAGCCATGCTCATAGCCATAGCTATGAAAATCATGTTTGCGCTTCAAGCCCCATCTCAAGCGTCATCAGTGCCCACCTTAGGCATGCTCCAAGCCCGGCGCGACATGATTTGACGGCTGGGCGCCTTTCGCCATACCCCAACAACAGTATCGAAATTTGTCAATAACTCCACATCAGGCGGATAGCTCTTTCTGAACAAGTTACTCACCCTGACAGGAGGGGGAGGGTGGAGGATGCGACACCCCACCCCCCTCCCCCTCTCTACGGTTGTCTGAGGATACCAATTCGGCACATTGTGCAGTCTTGCTCAAGTGTTTGGTAGCCCCTGGGCCATCCATGGTACGTGTGTTGACACAATGAAGTGTCCCTAGCAATTGTGGTTTCAGAATAGCGATGTTTTTACGACACCGCAATGCGATTCAAGGCCGGCAGGTTGGGCGGGGAGCAAGCGACAATTCTGCGGACCGCGCGCGGAGAGTTAGCACTGTTACATGAACGAAACCCTGCATTATAGAGGCTCGGGTAACAGATAAAACTGCCTGTCATTGTACTCATAAGTAAACAAAGGACACGCGTCTTTTTGTTCCATATCCCTTCATGGCAGGGTTTCGTACATATGAACATGCAAAGCCGATGTTTGGTTTTCAGGAAAAATTTTCCTTCGACTTGGCCTAGTGGAGTCAGTTGACAACAGGAGACTTTTTACCAATCACGATATCTCGCGAAAGACAGTTCACTGTTTGCTTGGTTTTATTGCAAGGCTTTGCCTTTTTTATTTTGCAAACGTCAGGGAATCCACCCCGCCCCCTCCCTCCACCAGTCCGCATCACAAAAACTGGCAAATCAGGGTGGAGGTTAAAATTAATGGATGCTGTCCTTTTTAATTTTTTATGTACGCTGGTACAAAACTCTGCATTTCAGCTCATGAAAACATCAACTGCTACAGCAGAATGATACATTTCATTACCAACATCCAAACATTGTTGGAAATTTGATCAGCAAGCCACAATTGCCACTTGCATGCAATTAGCATGCAAATCTAAGGTTTTTTGTGATATATGTCATGTCTAATGCAAGAGTGTCCATGCAAATTAATTTCTGGGGCACTGGCCGATATCTATGTTGGGTTGGGTCACCTCAATGCTGATTCCCCCCCCCCCCTCCAACCAATATTTCTACCAGGAAATCTACCAAAAAGATATGGAAAAAATTACCCGTAACTCAAAACCATCTTCTCTTAATTTAATTTATTGGCCATGATCCATGGGTCGCTATCTCCCCTAATCACGCATAACAATTGGCACTCCTGTCCTTATGCCTCCACCACATGTTGGGTTGGGCCTCTTAAATGCTGATTTCTCCCCCAGCCAACATTCTAGCTGGAAAAATACAAAAAGATATGAGAAAAGAGCTAACCAAAACACACCACCATCTTCTCTGGACTTTGCTTATTGATCATGATCCAATGGTTGCAATCTCCCCCTTATCATGCATGAAAAATTGTCTTTTCTTTCATTATGCCACCACCACATAACCTATTTTAATTTCTATTGCCAGTGTAGGCTGCATATAAGGTAGGCTGTCTGCCTTCACAGACTGCACTTGAATTATACAGTAATATTGCTAATGGTTCCATCATGACAATTTTACGATGCAATGTCAGCAAAAACGGTAATAAAACATACCATACTTACATCCATGCAATGCTATGCCCAAAGGTGCAAAGAAAATGTGCACATGAATGAGCACTGCAGAACAGAAGTTTGATCTTACTTGCAAACGATGTAAAACGTTGTCACAAGTTATTGACTACATTCTTGATCACTGCGTCATGAGAGAGAAAGTTGGGCCGTGTCCATATTTTCGAAAAAGCCAAAACCTTTCAAGTAACATTTGTTGTTATAAACCAAAAGATCGTGGTCCATTTAGTGTTTGCACGAAGTGGCAGGTGTTTCTGTGCATGTAAACAATTTTTCATGCAGTTGAAAGCTTAGCCAGGCTTTTGAAATTTGGTTAAAATAACTATAAAACTATGCAAGTGAGACAATTTCAAGTTACACCATCGCGTTGGCCGTGCAAATGCGCGTGTAATGACGAACAATGCAATGAAAATGCGTCAATTGAAAACTGAAACTTTTTTCAAAGGTTTTGTTGCAAATTGTTCTTGTTTTGTTGCAATTTGTTGTAAATTTCCAACGTTTTGCTTCCACCTCCGTTTCCACTGCACTTCCAATCAATGCACAGTGATGTTGCA
>NW_023596818.1:20228846-20253765 GCF_011947565.3 Pollicipes pollicipes
GATGTTGCAAATAATCATTGCCGTTGTTGTTATCATGGACTTGAACACAAATCTCATCACGGCCACCTTGTTGCGGAAAAGTTGAAATCTTGGCCCGGATGTTTGTTGTTGAAAATAGTAGCCATGAGTAACTTATGTATGTGTACCAATCAGGAGCATGTCCGGTCCCGGTTTACGCTTTTCAGACGACATGGCCATTTTTGGACATGATTCCACGTTGGTTGTATCTAACTCAAAACCTATCAGTATTGGACAGTTTAGGTCACACCATTGCATGGGCAAGGCAGTTCTGCGTCTAAACACGTGTAATGCAACGCATTGGCAGGATTCAAAAGAGGCCAATTTTTGCGACGCAAAATGGTCCAAGCTCATATCTCTCGAACCGATGAAAATAAAAAGGCTGATTTTCTTGCAAACCATGTAAACCGATGCTAAACGCTGCTGACAACATTCTTGGTCACCGGGTGATGAGAAAAATACTTGACCGTGACAAGCTTTTGGAAAAAGTCAAAGTTTTGAAACCGTGATTGTTTCTTTTAAAATTAAAGGCCGTGGTCCATGCAGTGTGTACATGAAGCGGCAAGTGTTTCTGTGCAGTTACTTCAAAACGATGGAAAACGATGTAACAAGTTGCTGACTATGTTCATAATCACGGAGTAATGGAAAACAATTCGACCGTAACCACTTTTTTCGAAGGAAGTCAACTTTTTGGAAAGATCATTTTTGTTACAAAATGAAAGGTGGTGCTTAATGTAGTGCGTGAATGAAGCCGGAAAATATTTATGTGCATATGTATAGTTTTTAGAGCAATTGCATATGTTTGCGGGATTTCTATTTTTTTCTCTCAAATAACTCCAAATATAAGCAAATTAAAAAAATCGACTTTCACCATCGTGTTCGCCGTGTAATTACACGACCATTAATGTATTCTACAATGAGATTGCATTTCTTTGAAGATATACCATTTTTGGTGCCCGCAAATATTCCAAGGTTTCGCTTCTCAAGCCACATCCGTTCGAAATCAGATTGCACTTGCAAACCATACACAAGGATGTTATTCACCACGGCCACTTTGGTGCGGAAAAAATAAAATTATGAAACAGTATCTGAAATGAGAGCCAAAAGGAATGTCAGTGTGTGTGTGTGTGTGTGTGTGTGTGTGTGTGTGTGTGTGTGTGTGTGTGTGTGTGTGTGTGTGTGTGTGTGTGTGTGTGTTGTGTGTGTGTGTGTGTGTGTGTGTGTGTGTGTGTGTGTGTGTGTGTGTGTGTGTGTGTGTGTGTGTGTGTGTGTGTGTGTGTGTGTGTGTGTGTGTGTGTGTGTGTGTGTGTGTGTGTGTGTGTGTGTGTGAGCGGGAGCATGGTTTCTCTCGGTTCATGCTTTTTACACAACATAACCATTTTTGGACATGATCCCACGTTGGTGGTATCTAAATCAAAACCGATCAGCAAAAGACAGGTTAGGTCACACCTTCGCATAGGCAAGGCCATTCTGCGTGCAAACAGGTTTAGTGCAGCACATTGACAGCATATATAAACGGCTGATTTTTGGGACGTAAAAGAGACTAAGGTCATATCTCGAACCAGTGAAAATAGGATTCTGATCTTACCTGCAAACCACGTAAAACATTGTCAGAGCTTGTTCACTACTTTCTTCATGACCGGTTTATCAGAAAAAATTTGATTGTGACCGTTTGTTCTAAAAATCCTAAACTTTTAACGTAACATTTTTGATATAAATCGAAAGTCCCTGATCCATTTAGTGTGTGCATGAAGCGGCAAGTGTTTCTGTGCATGCAAACAGTTTCTAGAGCAATTACAAATGGTACCGTGGTTTCTGAAGGTTTCCTTTTTTAACTCCAACTTTCAAGCGACACAGCGCTGTTACAAATATTCATCACCATTTTTGTCATCATGTGATTGTACACAAATCTCTCCACGGCCACCATGTTGCGAATAAAGTTAAAATCTTGACCCGTATGATTTTTGGTGAAAATGAAAGCCAAAGAGTTGCTTAAATGTGTGTACCAAGCGGGAGCATGTTTTGTCCCAGTTTACGCTTTGTACCAGGATTTAAAAACGACTGAATTTTGGGTCGTAGAATAGTCTAAGCTCATAGCTCTCGCACCAACAAGAATGAAAGGCTGTTTTTCCTTGCGAACGACGTAAAACGTTGTTACAAGGTGTTAATTACGTTCTTGTTCAACGGGTGATGAGCATATTTGATCGTGACTATTTTTCCTAAAAAACAGCTTTTTACATGGAATTTTGTGTTATAAAATGAAAAATCTTCATCCATCTAGTGTGTATATCAAGCGGCAAGTGTTTCTGTGCAAGTAGACAGTTTCTAGAGCAATTGCAACTTGCAGAGGGGCTTCTAAACGTTTTTTTTTTCATTTAACTCGAGAACTAGGCATGTGAGAAAACTTCAATTTAAATAGTGTATTGCACGCGGGATTACGCGTCTAAAAATGTACAATACAATGAGATTCCACCAGTTTAAATAGGGATCGTTTTTGGCGCGTGCAAATTCCATAGCTTTGTTTCTGCAACCAGCTCCGTTCGACAGCAGGCTGCACTTGTAAACGATACACAATGATGTTAAATGATATCGGAAGGCAACACAGATCTCACTACGATCCTTTTCGTGCGTGCATGAAGCGCAGGACCTCGCATAACATCTTAACTGGGGGGGGGGGGGGCGAATGCCCCCGCGGTGACCGAAATCCCCCCCCCCCCCCAGTGAACGCATTTTGCCCCCATAGTGGGAGATCACATACAGATAAGCAAGAACCGGCAATGCACTGTCTCAGCAGAGAAATCAGCCATGGGGAACATGCCTGAAGCTCACAAGCATGAACGACGACGTTATCATATTTATAGTTTTTCACAGCGTCTTTTTTCCTACCATGGTAACTTCTTGGCAGCCAGCGGTTTCTTTACGAATAAGGCGCGATTAATCCATGCAAGTGATCACAAGTCTTGCCGCGGCCACTTTGATGCAAAAAAAACATCAATTTCATAAACGGGCGATTCTTCGACCCATATGAGGGCCAATATGAAATTCAGCACACGTACAAGTCGGATGCATGTTCAAATTGAAAACGGCCGTTTCTTGGGTAGTAAAATGTTCCAACCTCATATCTAACGAACCAATGGAAATAGAAGGGTGCTTTGACTTGCAAACGATGTAAGCCGATGTTGTCACTTCTTGACCACATTTTTTAGAAGTATATCCCTCGTTCCTCTCTTCAGAAAGATACAGGAACGGGTTGCATATGATGAGGTGTTCCGCCACGTCTTGCCTGTGTTGTGCCATCATCAGCATGGGTACATTCTTAGGCGTTCGGGCAGCAAGCACTTTAATGTTTACAATAAAAAATCGGCTCGGGAGGCCATCTCGGACGGATACCAGACTGATCATTCGGCTGCTTTTCAGAGCTGGTGAGGCATTCCACGAAAAATCGACAAGTGCCTTACACCCTCATCCCTCAGACTTTGATTAAAATGGTCTCAGGGGATGCCATCAGCACTGAATTCGACTGTGACATTTTAAAATCGCTCAGCTGCACCGTCTCGGAGTTACAGCCTTCGACAAGTGCCATTTACCTTGTTGCAATGCTACCTTCGGTAGCAATTTTTTCACTTACTAGAAATATAGTTTGGCAAATCCGTACCTTGAAATGATTAGAAAACTGTCGTGAATAGTTGGGTGTCAATCTTCAAATTGTCAATGCACAAAGTAATAGTTAGGACATTATGAGGTTTTGCAAGGCGCAAAGAAAAATTTTCACATGTGATATTGATCTTTTCCTCATTTCGTGTCAAAAAGCGTAGTTTGGTCCTCAAAGTCCAAAAGAGTCGGTTATCCCCTTGGAAAGATATGGACCATGTATCGACACAGCATGCGTAACGCACGAAGACTGGGCATGCGACGCGCCGCCTCAGCCGGCTGCCCCTTTTCCCCTCATGGCCCGCTTGATCTGTTGTTACCACGATTGTCAGCTGGAATGCGTGACCTTAGACGTACTGACGGATCGTTCAACGTGTGGGCTGACGAGGAAGTCTTTTTAACTTTACCTTCCTTTTTTTCCTTTACCTTTCAACTACTTAAGACCAGGTGCTAATTCTGGATTACCGTCGACCATGACATACTAGCTGTGAAGCTGTGTTTAAACGTGCGCATTCTGCTCCGATATTAACATCACCTCTCCCATCCGTAAGTTGAGTGCATTTTCCCATTCCCATCTCGTTCCGACTTCTTCCCTTCTTATTTTAATGTTCACTTATTTTTTGTGCGGAAACGGTCTATCGATCCTTCACTGTTACCTGTGCTAGCATGAAGCCCGTCATTTCATTGAATTCCCGCTTGTGCCAATGTTCGAGACCCGTGGCGTTTCGTTCCTGTTCTCCATCTTTTACGAGTACTCCAAAGCTATTCATTTACAGAGACGGCACCCACACACCACACCAGTCGCTTTCACTCACCTTTTCATAGTTACTCTTGGCAGTTGAATTCACTTCTGATCTTTCCTACGTTGCATCCCACAAAAATTACATACAAGTTCCCCCACCCCTCCTGATGTACTCGACAATGCAAGTGCTACCAAGTCAAACTTCCGTTTCTTTGTAAGAGTGATCTCTTAATCTGTGAACACCTTTTTTACATGCTGACGGGCTGACTCAGCCGGCGCGTGACGTCACGTACCAATTTACTTTGTGGTCACGTGATGTGACGTAGGGCGAATACTGGGCTGTGATTGGCGTTGACATATGTGCTGACGGCAGATCGAACGCGGCTCATGCACACTACCGGAACCGGGGTAACTGTGGCAGCGGGGGGGGGGGGGGGGTTAGGAGATGAGTGCATACTGCGAGGGTGGTGTAGTCTCGCTCATTTGGTACGGCTCAGAAGTCAGACAAGGATCCAGTGATAGGGCCTGGGGTGAGTGCCGTCTGCGTGGCTGGAGCACGTAGTCGTAACTCTTACGAGAGTGACGTCTCAGCAGCCCCAGTGGTGCCGATTCATTTGGGAACTCCAAAACAGAGCATGACGAGGTTTAAAGGGAGTATCCAACCTTCTTTGTTCTTTCACTTAAAGGGAATGTTACGCATTTCAAGATATTGAGATAAGCACCAGATATGATGGGAAAAGCTTACTTGTAACTATTGGTAAGTTTTCAAGGCTCAAAAGCGACTCTAAGTAGCAAAATTTCTAAGTTTGCAAAAAAGTGTCCCATTACGTTACCGTTTGGTGGCGTCATGGAATGGTTTTGTGACGACAGCAGTACTTGGCAACATCTGGCAGCCAAACCTAAAGAAAACCTCGAAAGGCGCTAAAGCTGACGCCCGCCGGCCATTCTGGTGGCGAGGTTTGTGTGGGTGGCCAGCAAGGTGGCCAGCCAGTGAATGGTTTGGCCGCGAATTTTTGTCTTTGCACTGGTCGTAGGACAAGCTTTGGTGGGCAGTTTGACATGCGCAACCATTGACCTACAACAGACTAGACAAACTTCTCGACTTAACAAAACACGCCGCCCGGCAACGTCGTGGAAGGGAAAGCGTTTTTCTGCGGCGCTTACCAACCATTGGAACTGCTATACGCGGACGTTTCGTGATGCCGTATGGGGCGTGAATATGACGAGAAGCTGCTCTGCGATCGGGTGTAGTAAGAGGCAGGGTGATCGGCCTAGACGTGGAGATAGCTCGTCATTCCACAAGTATTTTTGAGATCGATCGTGCATAAATTAGTGGTTTTTTTGTGTGCAGGTCTGCGCCATGACTGTCAACCTGCGCATTTGCTGGTAATCAAGGTCGAGATATGAAGCTATCTCTTTAATTTGTTTTGCTCAGACACGCTGTGTGCTTTCCTACTATTATCTAAGCATTTTATCACGACTGAACCCAGCTGCATCCACCTTTAGGATACTAAATATGCATGTTGGCAAGTGGGTAGGTGGAATGAAGAACATTTAAAAACCAGATGGAAAATACCTATCAAGGATGGGCGATATCAATGTTTGTCACTTATGAAAGGCTTTCATGTGCTATTCAGCACTGATGGGGTGCTGGTATGGCATTGTTATTGCAGTTGCTTCCTTTCAATTGGAAAATAGCACATAATAGCATGCTATTTGCATGGTTAATAGGGCTCACGAGACAAGACTAAGCTGGACAAAACAAGACTTAAACTAGACAGTGAAAACCACTCCTTGTCATGTGATTTTAGGGTAATGACCGACTCAAACCAGTGTCTTGAAATGGCTGGATATTTAAGCTCTGCACTGTAAGAAATCTTTGCAACAGGGTTCAAACTGTACCAAATGCAACATTTTGTAATTCAGTTCAATCTCAGCTAGCAACTCAATTTGTGTTTACTTTTTAGAGTCCAGAATTTAGGCTTTGGCTAAAATTCTCAAAGTAAGAAATTGTGTACAAAACACCTAAAAAATTTGGTACTGCTGGCTTAGGCCTTGCACACTCTGCCGCACCACAGATTTAGTGAATTAACTGGTTGACAGGTGTGACAAAATGCTTTGATTGTCATCATATTGTATATGGAGCTGAACGAAGGTGTTAGAGGTGTTCACAAATGTCGCATGCATTTGCTGATATCAAAATTGCATGACTCACACTAGATTCTGTTGATTGAGACTGTGCCGGGAAGTGAGAGGCCCACACCGGTGATACTCAAATTTCAACTTTACAGACACTGCCTAAGTGTGCAAATTCACATGGAGCTTGTTATGAAGTTGCCTTGCTATTGTTTCAAGGGAATATACAATTAAATTCCAGCTTGCATCCCACTTGCAACTAGAAATTGTCTTTGGAGCACAAAAGCACAAGCAAACATAACCCCATGTAAGGGACATGTTCTGCGCCATTGAAAATGAATGCCACCTAACCACCACCCCAACTCATAAGACGTCTGTAAATTGTGATGGTGCCATGATGACAATTGAAGCAAAAACAGAAATCTGGCAAATTGTGGTATGGTGACAATTGTGATGCATGATTTGCATTTGTTACATAATGCAGGGCAGCGTTCAGATCACTAACGTGACATGGTCATAATGTACATCACAGCCCTGCTGAGTGTAATGCTTGCAAAATGTGGATCAGATAGGATCAAATGGGTGAAAAATGATGTGGAAGGTGCGTGAGGTCCATTTTGAAGACGCGTGTTTTGTTTCTGTTCCAGGTACCCTCATCATGACCCGAAGCTGCTGAGGAAGTGGATTACTGCAACAAAACGTCAGGGAGAAAAGCAAAGGACACGGAAGCCCTCTCGAGAGTGCACTTCTAGGCAGTTACCACTTCATGGAGGCTGATTCTGAGCCATACGGTGAACGCAGAATGCTGCGTGAGGGAAGGATCCCATCATGGTTTAGGTTCCCGGAGCAGACAAAACCAGTGGCACGCAAAAGTCCCCAAAAGCGCGTTAGCCCATGCACAACTCCACCCTAGCCAAAGCATCCCAGGCACCTGCTTCTCGGGCAGCCGCACCAGCCCGTTCCAGAGGAGGCTGCGGCTGTAAGGTGTGTCGACGTGTAAGTCCTGTGCATTAACGTTGTCAATAGTACGGTATATATACTCTGAATAACATGATATACTATGCGCATATCTCGGTGCCTACACAGCTCGCAGGAGTGCCGAGCCGACGGTGCTGGACATAGGTTATATTTTTGTAACGTACCAAATCGAAACATAAGCTCTGGTCTTATCCGAGTGTGGATGTGGACAGATCTGTTCTCTCACGCAGGTGAACAGCACGCATGTAGTGCATACAAAGGGATAACCATGGCCTGAACTCCAGCAACACACCGGGGCAGTTACTTCGCGCATAAACAACGACGTAAGAATGTCCTCCGTCTGCCAACAGGCTGACAGAAATGATGACATTGGCGTCAGTCGGGGTGCCGCCTGCGAAAAGATCCGCGTTTTCCAACGATTTTGGGCCGTCGATCCGACCTGGGTGGACCCCACCTGTCGAATACATTTAAAGCTGGATACAACCGACTAACACTCATGACAATTATCTTACGAGGCTTTGCTTCTGACTATCTCAAGTCGAGGCCACAAGCCAGGGGAGGGTGATACGACTGGCCCCTCTGCTCGCTGGAATGCTGCAAAGGACCACATCCGGATGAGGGTTAAGAACAATTGTTTCCAGCGTTATCGTTATGGCGTCTTTTCTGTCTGAGAGGGACCATCTGTTTTCTTCTGAGACCAGATATCCCGCCCCCCCCCCCCCCCCCGCTCCCACTTCTGCTACGACGCAAAATCGCAAAATCAGTATGCCTAGATCAGTCTATCAAGCCGCTACCCATGCCGTCGGAGCAAACTGCTGTGCCGTATTGCGTAAAGTTGTTGTCTTAAACAGACCCAGAATTTTCAAAGCCCTCGCTCCCATCATTTCCTAATTACACGCCTGCGAAGGTCGGCCATCCGCCATAGGATTATCATTGCGGAGCTAACTCTTGCTCCTCTCCGCGTGGTGGCGCTAGTGTAGCAAGACCGGAACAACCTTCCGGTCGCCACGCCAATGGGAGTAGGCTGTCTAGACTTATATAGCTCAATGTACGCAACGCAGTGATCGCCGGCTTTTATGGTAGATTACTAAGAATCTGCACCATAAAAAGCACGATATGCTATGAAAACCAGTGTCGTGAATCTCTAACCGAAACCTGCCGAGGACTGTTGAAGATGTCAGTACTGAGCTATCCACATGTCCTTGCCTGCAGCGCTGTAGCCGTGGCATTGATATCTTTTGATGTACGCCGTATTTGCTTTCCTTGTTTTTTATAACTGGAAGTGCGGTCACATGCAAAAATTAACAATGAATCCGTAACATTGCTATGAATTGATCACCAAATCATTGTCATTGCTACGGTAAAGATGGTAAGTTGCGCCACCAAGAAAAATTTTCTTACACAGGATTATTTATGCAGTCACTTGTTAGCTCTGATACAATCATCGTGGTGTTATGGCATTCCGGCTCCCAATAGTCCTTTGGCAGCATTGAATCAGCTGTTAAGTCATTTATAAGCTATAAACTGTTTTCTCACAGGCTTGACATAGGCCAGTCAACCAATGTGGTACTTTGTGAAATGGCACTGGTCAACAGTGTCATTGTGGCCTACTCCAGCGCTGTGCAGTGCATGGCATAAAGAACAATGATATGGTTTTTGTACTGCAATCCCCCACTGCTTTGATAATAAGTTCCATCATGAGGAGATGGGTCAATTGCGCATTCTTGTATTAACTCTGCATTTGACATACGACTGATCAAAAACACAGTATACAATATACCAATCACGTTCAGCAAAGCACACAACCAATAAGTGTCTTCACTTGTTCAGCCTGTTTTGTGAATCCCCAAAACGTGGGTAACACATGCAAACATGTCTTTGGAAAAGCACGTTCTGCATCCAACGATAATGAAAACTAGCATTTCACTCCCCAACAAATATCACATGACACTCCACCAGGAGCATCCATCCTTAGTTGACAGTGCCCAACGCCCGCCAGGACGAGCAAAGCGAAGTTAGCTAGTCATGACAAATTTAACTTCTGGACCGGCTGTGCCGGGTGCGGCTGTCCGCCAGGCTCTCTAGACTCTCGTCTGGCCGATGTCCGCGGTACACATTTGGGTGTGCCACACCGCAGTGCTACGACGGACCAGTGATGGTGACCTGCATACGCTTATCCACGATGGCCTCCAGGAGCGGGCGCACGTGCGGAAAGGTATTCGACACCTTCACCGGCCACAGGATGCACTGGTCGGAGACACGGTTGTAGACGCGAGACGTTCTGGAACCATGCAACGAAGTAGAGTCATAACTAATTAACATTGGGATCCATCACTATGGACTTTCGTTGCTGACAACACGCTTCCCAGAAAATAATAATTCCGACAAAAAATACAAAATGAAAACGAGCATAGACACCATATTACAGAAAAAACTTTCACCACTTGGTTACACCAAACGGCCAAATGACGACGTTCTGTAACTCTGACCAGGTCATTTTCCATGAATGAATTTCTGGGATCAATGTATAACATGATAGAACTTGGTATGTGCCTTGAGCACATCTGGTCGCAGGAATACCGTTTGTACGAGACTCATGGCGTTCCTTCATGTGCCACATTGCTCGGCAGAGTCCACCCCGCCCTGACATCAACTGGTCTTGAGCGGCCACTGTCACCGGATGCAGGCCATCCCAGCCATGGGCACAGTAGGGAGCAACACTGCTGTTCCCGCTCACCCACCGCCGCGCGTGCTAAGGCAGACATACGAACTGAGGCGGACAATTGTTACTCGGGGTCACCGCCAGGTGCACAACACCCATTGTGTTTTTGAAGGGTACTCATTGTAATCACAATGTTTTGCTCGTTCTGGGAGAATGAGAAGAACTTTCTGGATTGAGCCCAATCTCTTAAAGGCGCGAAGATGTCACAGCCCGTTAAATACTGCTTTTTACATGATCACAGGGCTACCAACTGTTTCCTAACTACTAGCGACTATCCTGAATACCACAAATAGTCAAACCCATGACTACACATTGCTGTGTTTGCTGTGAAACAGGCGATGTATGTACTGCTGTGCTGGAGTATTCAGTGCGCCCCTTGCAGCGGTCGAGCCACGCAGCGCACCCGCGGGAAACCGCCGGTGACGCCGTGGGGCCGCCCCCCCCCCCCCCCCCCACCCGTCCACGCCCAGCGCCCTAAGGTAGCCGCCGGTGGCGCCACGCGGCCGCTCCCAGTCCGCGCCCAGCGCCCAGGGTCATCCGACGTTGGCGCTGCGCGGCCGCCCCCCCCCCCCCCCCCCCCGTCCGCGCCCAGCGCCCGAGGACAGCCGCCCTCCGTCCGCGCCCAGCGCTCGAGGGCAGCCGCCGGTGGAGGCGGGCGTCAGCGGCGGCAGGCAGGTGTGAAGGCGCTCGGGGTCCATGTAACATCGGCTGGCTCCCTGGTTGCCAGTGAGGTTCTGCAAGCAAAAGATAGCGAGCGGTGGAAGCATCACGGTTCGACTCGGCTTTAGCTTAAGGCTTCAGCTTATGAAGGTCATATGCATTATAAGAGGAGGCTGACCGCAATCCGCAAAGAAATTTACTGAGCCTTAATGACAAGCTGAATACCCATCGCTGCCGTCAACTAGCATTGGCGCTGGCTTGAAATCAACAGTGTTGAAGTTGTTTTGGTCTCACTTGCAGGATCTTTGCTCGGCTCGTATATTACCCCACGACAGTGACGCGCGCACGCGCGAGCGACCGGATTACCACTGCCCCGCGGGTTCGGGCACGAATCAGCTGGTGATCCGTCAACTGATCTGACGGGTCACGTGACCCGGCGCCGGGAGGCCTACATCACAGCAGAAATTGTTACAGTTAGGTTATCAATTGGTCTTAATAAAGAGCGAGACATGCGCATCATTAGAAGACATTACTAACATCGGCGAATAAAACGTCCGTGGTGTACTCGGCATGGCCAAGTGCGCAGTGCCACCCGTGTCGCCATCGCCACCCATATTGTCGCCTCCGGCGTGCCCCCTATCGCCACCGCCACCACCAGGTTCCCTCAGGTACCTGTAGCGAAATGAAGCACTGCTTAAAAACGCACAACAGGAGAATCACAGGACGAACATGACTGAAAGCCGCGGATTCATTTTGCAACCACGACAATCATGCAGGTGGCAAACGCCATTCACAGACTCGGAATTAATTGCTGACGTCTAATCTAATTCACACCAGCAAGGCAGTAAGGTGCAGCATGTTTAGAAAAACTCACATCGTACTGTAAATATCTTCGAGATACGAGAAAATTTGCATAGAAAAATGGGTGATAACCTTTTTCCTTATAGGCTTAGGCACCGTTGTAAAACAATCATAGCCAAGTGCAGTACGTACAAGCAGTGCTCCTGAAGCTGTGTGCACACCGCACGGTACAAGGTTGTGTAGTCTAAACAGCACTCTGCTGCCTGAACAAACCAATGGTTACCCTTTAGCAAGATGCAGGATGGTACGCTTGACTGTTGGTAGGCTGGCCTTTCGCATTGCACGTTGCAGGATCATGTATGTGCTGCTGGATACCACCAGCTTCTTCCTTGTTGCCGATCGTATGGAACATAACAGTGTGAAATGGAAATTGTAATAGACTGCAGATGTGGGGTTAATACCTATGATGATGACTGCAACAACTAAGGTGGGGACTTATTTGTAACTCTGCTCTGGATTTAGAGCATGGGAGCAAACAAGCCGCAGTAATGTTTTATACAGCACTGTCCATACAGTGCAGTGTTGGAAAAATTGTCATCTCCTGGTGTAATGTATCCCAGGAAATTTTGTACTACAGGATTGTGACTAAGGTAAAAGGAAATATTTTGTACTCCACTATGATGAAAAACACAGGCTTTGGAAAAACTAATTTTTCCTCTGTTTCAGGCAAAATGAAATCAGAAGATGCAACAGCTTGAGACCTGCTGACTCCATCATGAGCCATATATTGATATCTGCAAGACCACAAATCCTGCATCCACCAGACTTGGAACAGGCTGTGCTGTGACCTAGCTATACAATAGATCATGCATGTGAATGTGGGAAATAAAGTGCGGGAATGATAAATGGAATCGTCTTTGAATGCCAGGAAGTGAAAAACTAGAAGAGAAATCGCACCGGTCTGCCAGTTAGCGAAGATCTCACTTTGTACGCCTTACTCAGCCCTTCTCAAAATTGAAAACCAATTCACCCCCTCAACGATGAACCGCACCGATGGCCAATGGTGCAGCGTACCGCGACAAACAACCGTAAACACAATACATTACCACGTACAACCACCTCACGCTCCGCCTCGATGTCCGCTCCTAATTCAGCGTCGCAAACGTCTCACTTATTCAGTGGCTTATGCTCACCTAGTTCAGGATGCAGCCTGGACATCGCAGAACTCTCCAATTGGTTGATAGGAAACGCCCTCTCGTGACTGATTTGTCAACAGCTTAAATTTTGTGCTCGCAACCGCGTCTTGAACAGATACCACAGCGTTACGAAGTAAGCTGTATAGAGATGGGCAAATGTAGAGTGGGCACTTCTTAGGGCTCTTGCAGAAAAATGGTACTTGTCCAGGAGCACCATATGGTTGGATTTCTTGGCACCTCCTGGTATCCGGAGTACAAAACTGTAAAGGTATCTGTACAGTTAAATTATGTTAATTTTGCCATTTAAGGGCATCAAATTAAAGCTGGTAATTTGAGCTTAACTAAGAAATCCTCTTAGGTCGAAAAATATTGATATAAATGAGAAAAAACCTGCTCGGAGACTGCCATCTCACTCCGGTAAAAACACCAGGAGAATTGAGAGGCATGAGTCCATTTCTTTGGCCTCGCAAGCTGAAATAACGCATCTATCAAGACAAAAACACAAATTAATTGAAACATACACTAATTTTGTTTGCAATGATGTCGGTTAAAGCGCACCGGAGGCCATCAATACCTTGTAATATCCGCCGGAGTCAGCGGAGTGCTAGGCTCGGAGGCCATTTCGCCGGCCCGGCGGGAGCGTCAGGCATTGTACTCGCGCTATGTTGGTAAACCGGTTAAGAGTATTGCCGTCTCTATTGGCTTGCTGAGGCCTGCGGACCCGCGTGGGTCGTAGAATCCGACGAAGGCGAAGTGGGGGACGGAGAGAAGTGGGGGCATCAATCCTTCACCTCATCTCACCACATAACTTCGATCTGGTTGCTTGACCAGATGTGATTTAAGGTGCGTACTTGATATTTGAGAGCCACGTGATGCTATGGGCGGTTTTTATTGCCAACGAGGCCATGCTTGTGTGTATGTCTTTGTTTCTTTGTGTCCACTCCCATGGAGAGAAAACCAAATTTCAGTAACAATGATGCTTCAAACGATCCACAATCTTAGAGGGAGGGGTGGTCCGAGTGGATAAGTATAGCCTTGTTCAGGGGCTTACTGTAAACATTGGAAGTGTGTTGGTACAATACATCACATGCGTGTGATGATAGTTTTCCCTTCCCCAGGACTACGTGAAGGCTTGCCCAATGACTAAGACTTGCTGGATGATGTGTTTAACAGCATGTCTCTAGGTACAGTCAAGGCCCTGTAACCACAGTACAGTTCTGGATGCATGAGAGTGCAGAGGAAGCAGGCCTTTTTCTTTCTGTTTATGACATCAATCATTGGAATATATCATGTTCTGTGTGTGGAAATTCATGCGCAGGAATACCATGAATATCTTAAGGAGGTACTCTGCTCAACTCAGACCTGAAAGTTACTTTGTTTTAGTTGTTATCATTGACTTGGCTGCTTATCGCTATTTCAGTCTCTGATTTTTGCATTCTCACAAAATGCAAGTTGTAATATATAAGAGCTACTGGCTCCGTGACCATAAAAACTACTTAAGGCCCTTCTCGCTGAAGTGAAGCATTCATGACATAAATTTAGGAGTCATTACATTAACCTGGTTTTAAATGTGCAGTAAATCAACATTTTTGTGCCAACACCTTGTTACAGACAGGCATTTGTAATCATTGGTTATAAGTATTATGCATATCACAAGTGCTTGTTTTATGTGTAATGCATGCTTTTGGTGTTCGGGGTGTGGTTTTCTCACTGGCATTGCTAAGCGTGATGGGAATGCTAGGTACTAAGCAAGAATGGTGATCCTGCATGTGCTGTGAAATTGCTGGAAGCTGGTGGAAGTTGGGGCACCATGCTGCTTCGCTGCCCTGCATGGTTCTGTGATGGTGTAAAGAATGCTTTTTCATCATCTGGCCACATTCTTGTGGACATAATTTTTTTTGTTGATTGGGTTATTCATGTCAAGCACTGTGAGTTTGCAAAAGCTCTTATGTCAGGTTGATGCTGAACTTGTGCAGCACAATGAACTAATAAGCTGAGACATGCTTGATTAATTATAACAAAAGCCAGTTGGCCACATACCAGGTGTAAAACTTTCATCTCACTCAGCAGTAAATCTGATGCATCCGTGTTGGAATCCCAGCATAAAATAACCATTCATTTGAGTGGTATTGGAATGGTGTGCTACTGGTAAAAGTATAAGTAAAAAGTGGAATAGTAAAAGTAAAAGTAAAATTGGCTGTGGTATAGCCATCAGGTTTCCACCTGTTTTCCACTAGCACAATGGTTTGTAGCGTGCCCACACACCTTGGAATAGTAATAGTTTGGTGATAGTTATCCAAACTGTTGTGTCCTAAATTTTGTGTATGTATTTGTTATGCATGATATCTGATAGTTGGCTTAGCTTGCTTACATGGTTGAGGTTGCTACAAGAATGGCAGATGGCTGCTGTTCTTAAATTACTTGTTGGTCCTCTGTTCAGTTTGAGGCAAGGGTATATCAACCTTTTGGCCAAGAAAAGTTGATGGGATCACAGCCCCCTCCACAGCTGCCTCACAAAACATGGCACACAAGTTTACCCTGCAATGTTGATGCTCATGCCTCCATGTCTTTGGCACTTCAACTAAGGGTCCCTCCAGTTCCGGCCGGGTTTCCCAGGGACCCATGCACGTAGCCAGAACTTCCCTCAGGAGAGGGGAAGATGTCAACTTTTGTCCGGACTCCCGCAAATTTGAACTGGATGGATGCAAAGTTGTTCCATATGTAGTGTAAGCCTCTTGGCTTGGGGATGGAGTGGGGGGCTAGCCCTCGTGACCCACGCCTTAGCTAGGTACCTGCGGCGACCGGGGGTTGGTGCGGCCTGGATGTCGTGCAGAAAGTTCCAAATACATCTACAAATAATGTACTCACATCGCTGGTACGATGTTACCGTTCTTCACGTAGCTCCATCACATGAGGCAAGCGCTCCAGCGCTTGCTTGTTTAATGGTCGGTGTTTTTTGCAGACAGAGTGGCGATAAATCCATGTTCATGTGTTCATTTGATCTTCCACATTGGGCTCGAGGGCACTCCAGGTTACATGCTACTGTGTGGTGCGGTGGCAAAATTGATAACGAGAATCACACTAACGTCCAAATAAAAGCGACTTCGCCGCCCCCCCCCCCCCCCCCGGCCCGCGTAATGTGTAATGCATTGTTTGTACATTCCCACGAAAGGTGTAATGCAGTGTTTGTACATTTTCACGTCATGTGTAATGCATTATTTGTACATTCCCACGTAATGTGTAATGCAGTGTTTGTACATTTCCACGTCATGTGTAATGCGGTGTTTGCACATTAGCATATAGCACGTTCCTGTTGTGGCCCAGCTGCTATCTGCCGCTGGCGGCCCGCCTGTTTGTGTGCCAAGCTGTTCCTGAGGGCCCACCTGCTGGCTACGTTCCGTGTACGTGTGTTGAACTGTCCGACGTACTTGTGTCGGCACGTTGTGGGTTTCGATGCCTTGCTTTCGTGAAGCGCGCTTCCTATGCAGAGATGCATGGTAAATACATGGCCATTACATTGTGCTAAGAGTCGATTGTCCACGAACGTGATTGTGGGTGGTTTTGAAGTTGTTCGAAAGCATAACGACTTTTCAGTTTGAGTCACTCATCCTCGATATTTCGGTATTCGTACTGGGAATACGGGGTGGCACTGACAGACTTTTATTGAGACGCTCGTAATTGACTGGCAGCTATTACCATCTTCCATCGAAAACAAAAGGTAGTAACCTGAGGTGTGAATCACACAAGGCAATACAGGAAAAGCAGTAGTCATCAAACACGGAACACGAGCATACCAGGCAAGTGATACAGGTCAAAATCTAGCAGCGCCAGGAGGAGCGCACGTGTCGGCACGACGGAGGCTGTACATTCGACAGACGTCGTCTCAGGCGGCGACTGAAAAGCGGCACAGGAAACCGACGGAGGTCGGGTGGCAGCACGATGAACTAGTTCGGATAAGGGCAGCAGAAGCGGCTCCAGCCCATCTCGCGAGGCCGGATAACATACAGCTGGCGGGTGGTCCGGTCCCGGGTCTCTGACACGGTATTAAGACGTCCCGCCAACTCAACTATCTCGCCGCAACGGCGCATCTCGTGCGCGAGATGCAGTGTGTGGTACACAGGTAGGGTCTCTGCGCCCAGCTACCCCAGTCTCGTAAGCAGATACGATGCATGGCCGTATTTCTGGGGCCGAACATTACATTCGCTGAGAAGTTCATAACTTTTTCGGCGAGACGGGTTGTTTTTGGTACTCCTACTATATGCTGGTATACAGAAGCGGGTCTGCGAGAAGACGGGGGCGCCGACCGGCTCGGAGGTGGTGGTACGTCTTAGCGCCATACGCCCTGTGAACAAAAGAACATCTCGTGGCAACCAGACAGATCAATGAAACTGGCACCAAGAAGATGAGGTAAACGGGTATTCTGAAACTGCTCAGAAGAGCCAAAGAAAAGACATTAGCAAGCATAGTGTGGGATCACTGGTAATAATGAGATGATGCCGTGCAACAACGGCATGGCTGATCATTACAGTGAAAGTGATGCAGGCTGGTGTGAATGTAATCACACCTTAAATATTACCCACTGGTTCTGGAGAGAATGTATGGCAAGCACAATCACAAATCACCAACATCTTAATGTCTTGGAAAGTTTGGATTGGCATACGGCGGCGACAAGTGATCATAGCACAGAAGTCTACCCGCAGGTCGTGGGCCTAGAAAATTGTCCGCCTCGATTGAACACGTGCCTTGCGTTCTGCAAGATCCGAAGGCCGTGTAAGATGCCAAACGAGCGGGCATCGCCCTTAACGCTTTTTTCTTCTTTTTGCTGCCGCCTACCGGTCGGTGTTCGGTGGTCATACCGGAGGCAATTATGTGTCTGCTGTGGTGTGCATCATGTCATTCACTGGGGTTTAGCCATTGGCTGACCGCCCTGCCGCAGGTCATTGGATGTCGAATGATGTTAAGTGCCAGCCGAGCTTCACAGCGCACAGCATGCGTGCTTAGATATGCACAGGGCGTACCCCTTCAGGGGCATATGCTCTTCCTGACAAAATCATGACATGTTTTAAGATTTGTGTGAACACATGTTAAAAATTAAAAATCTGAGGACAGCAGGCAAAAGCAAACAAATCAAAAACATATGCTCTATGCCATGGAAGGAATGTTGTGCCCTCCTTTACCATAGATTGCCTTTATCCACGTTATGGTAAGCCTTTAGCACTCATATGTACATACATGCATTTCATGTCATGGAGTTTGGGACTGCACTGTTTCTGTGTATCATGTTTAAACTGATGTCTTCTTTAACTTGCATTCTTTTATATGAACTGGTGTATATCAATCATGGCCTTCTGTCAAGTACAGCCCATTGCACTGGAATATCCCAATGGTAAGCTTAATAACTGTAATGACCCACAGCACTTTAAAAAAATTTGTACTCCACTTGAGAAACTTTGTACTCCGCTACCAGGAACTTTTTTGAAATTTCCAACCCTGATAGAATGCTACATGAAAATGTACAATTTCACTAATTAGACAGATTTCAGGCTGCTAGTCCCTTCAGTCATCTAGGTGTTTCATGTAGTCATTTAAGTCCCTGTAGGTCTTACTAAGTTCCTTGTGTTTGGCGCGATATTGTCATTTCAAGACAATGTTAACATCAATCATTATTGCAAATTTAATCATCTTTATGTCATTACTTAATGCAGTTTGTACTATAATTTTTGTACAACAATCTCACTCTTCTTCTTCCAAAAGTAAACTAACTTTCAAAATCCAACTAAAAAAGAAAACACTCTGACCCCGATTCTGGTCTTCTAGATGGTGTAGACACAGGAAGCACTGGGGTGCCTGGAACACCTTCCCTGTGCTGAAAACAATTCAGGACATCAACGATCAGTGTCAGAAAGATTAACAATGAACAAAGCTGTCACACAATGTACAGGTTCTAGGACAGCACTGTGACATGTACGCCAAGTATGACACAAAGCAATGTTTTAGTTGCATCGTATAAATGTTGATGTCAGAAATGACTGCAGCACACTGAAATGCATGAATGAATAATGACTGAAAGCGGACATGGAAATGAATGAGACAAAAGGTGATCACAGAAATGCCATGTGTGCTCTAATGTTGAATAAGTTCAAGCCCGAATGCCAAGGCTAAATATGAAGTGTCTGACAAAAAGAAATAAAGAAAACCTAGGCATTCACAAACCTAAGAGAGGGCACGGCATTGCCCCTAAGCCTATTCCTTTGGGCTGCCAGGCTGGAAAAGGCATGTGATGGAAAATGTGCCTGGCACACTCCACGCCCCGGCTTGACAACACTGATACCACATACATCGAGCCATTTCTGTTGGTGGCCTTGTTGAGCTGGGAATCTGAAAGGATCACAGTAGCTGGGAAATTGGATTACTATACAATACAATGGACATCTTCTGCTTCAAATGAGTAATGCAAATTGAAAATATCTGTCCACAGGGTGTGCGTTAATCATTGTGTTAAGTGGCGATTCATCAGGAGTACATTTGGGTTGCCAAAAATGTCTGACACATTTTGAAATGCTCGTCAGCCCAAAAAATAAGTAATAAAAGCTGAAGCCATGCACCCATGAACTTTGCGAGCTGTGAGCATGGTGCATAGCTGTCACCATATCTAGTTAATAGTAAGCAAATTTAGTGTTTCAAAATAGTGGCAGCAGCATGGCAATACCCAAACAATGTCATTGCCGGAATATGACAGCTCGGAGCTCAGCCCAGTGCAAATCTGATTACAGCACATAGAGTTCAGTGATAAGCTGAGCACACTGATGATTCCTGTAGTCTGGAACAATGGAATAATTTTTGACTGATATTCCTAATCCTGGCACGACTGACAAAATTCACACTGTTCATGCAAGTTTATGCAAGTTTATGCGGGTCATCTGTTTATGAAGTGGTTACATCAAATAGCGAAGGTGTAGCTCCATGACGGTAGTGAGATAGGTAGGATATGGAAACAAGTACGATGACGATGATGATGATTTAGTACATAATAAAGTACATAAACAAAGCTATTTCTGAAATTGGTGGCAACCGTGGGCCCAGCTCCTAGCACTTGCACCCGCTATTCAGCTGCCGCGTGCATCCGCTTTTTAAAGACTGTTTTATTTTCGAAGGCATTTTTGCCGGCATGTTTGAAGGCATTTTTGCCACTTTTGCGGGCGCGTCCGGCCGGCAGATACTGTTGTAAAATTATCCGGAATATTGGAAATTTTCCGGAATGGCGTTAGGCAGTTTCGTCAAGGAAAATTGTCCGATAATTTTACGTAGCGACGGAGAATCCCGGATAATTTTCAGAGCATGGTCAAGACGGAGAATCTGTTTTCGCCAGCTATGACCGCTAGCTGTGGATGGCGTATGGGAGACTAATCTGGGGGACATTTTCCGGACCGGTCGAGTGTAAATGGAAAATGTCCATGGATGATAATCGAAGAGATTATTATTCGTTGAATAATTTTCCCTTGGCCGAACACGCCCGTGATCGCATACTCATTCCTTAAGCTGACAACAATGGAAAGCGATCGCACACCATACTCGAAGCCGCATGCCAAATTGAGACGTGCGTACCCTGAACTTATTGCTGAGATGTCAGTGATACGCCAGACATATTCGGCGTGAAGTGTTTTCAACAGATTGGGAGCAAGGTATTTACGCGAACACAGTCAAATCATTTTCTTTTGTCCTGCGATCACCGCACACACATGACTCCATGTTCCGCCCCCCCCCCCCCCCCCCACCGATGCAAACAGGACATTGCCTGGGAGTGGGGGGGGGGGGGGAAATGCCCCGTCGACAAATGCCGCACAACCCGAAATTGCTCACGCTTATGTTCGCGATACGTATTCAGCAGTACAATCTTAAAAACAGCCAATCACCTTTCGCGTATTGTAACACATGTGCAGCATCATCGCCTTTGAGAATGAATCAGCTGCCATACGGTTTTTATCATAAACGAAACGTAAACAAACAAGCAAACAATCATATCACGGGTATCAAATGACGTTTCTATGGCGTCATTAATCACAAGACGATTTTGAAATAGGAAACTACAAGGATTTTGACACTTCGCGGTCATGTCACTCAGAAACCAAATCGTTTTGGGTCTTAAAAACGACATGACCGTGAACTGCATCAAAAGGTCGTCAAGATGGATATTTCAGTTCAAAACGCCATGCAAATGTGGAACATTCCCTTTTTAATGTCAATTCAGTCACGTTCCACTTGATCCTCGAAATCCTTCTGAACAACTTAGAATTTCTATTCGAAGTAGCCACTTCTGCGAACAAATGCCATTGGAATCCCTGCTCACCAGAATAAAAGTAATGTCCTTCATTTGCGTGGCTTTTCCAGCGGGTATGTTCTTTATTGTTTATAACACGCTAATTTGTCAAAATGCTTCCGTGCAAAATGCTCAAAATCTCGTGGTCTGCGAGATGTAACTCAAAAGGACCCACTGAGCCACGCTGTGTGTGATATTTATCGGGATTCCTGCATGATGCGGCGGTGTGAGAATTTTTCGCGTTTAGGATGGTGTGTGATCGCTTTTGATTGACGCAATCAACGCGCAGGCAGAGGACGCTTTGGATTCGATGCATTAAATCACATTTACCCAGTGACTGAGCACCGACCGCTGTACTTAATTAGTTTTGTTCTGCCAATAGATGAGTTTTTGACCAAACTGTCAGAGGCCATAGTTGCAGTGACCATACATCATTTTAAGGCCCAGCACCGCGGTAAATTTTTCGATGACTGTTTAAGTAGCTGCGCGAGAATGAATTATTCTAGACTTTTCAGAAAACAACTCTTTCTTCTTCCAGGACGAAGTTTAGATGTTTCATTGGAATGTATTGCGATGCACGGTGCACTTTTTGTGGTGCATTGACCAGAACTTGGACAGATTGCGCGTAAAAGCTATTGCGCGTTGTCAGGCGCGACGAAACATGACACTGTTGCGGTCCATACATCTGCACAGTGCCTTTTAGAGGACGTGAAAAGCCTCATTTTAAATATGAAAAAGATACGTTATTTTTTAGCGGGATTAGCTGCGCAGTACAACGCAGGCTCCACTCTTTAAATATTTGATTTCATGGGAAAGACTTGTCTTGGCGTGGAGTGTGAGTGGCATCACATTGTCATATCTGATGGGAAGAGCTCTTTCGATGGGGTTGGGGAACCTTGAAAAGGGTTGCTGACAGTGCTAGCCTGTGGCGCCTCCATTCCGACCACGCTATCTCTGCTGAGGAGCTATGCCAGGTCTTGCAGGGTAAGGCCAATGTGCAAACGGCATATTTCTTCGTACCAAAGGAGAAGTTCTTCGGGCAGAGAATGAACTTAGCATGAGATCAGCTACGGCCAAGACTGTCAACTGGACACTGAAAGCTCACAGATTAACTCCAGTGAGTGCTCCGACTGTCATCGTCCGCGAGTTAGATTCAGACGTTGGGAGGGATGTAGGAGTCGCTTGTTTTCAAAAGCCTTATGAGTTGGAGTAGGTTAGACTGAGTCGCTAGCGCACTGAGTCGATTTACACGTGCATGTCAGTTGTCGAGTCGTAATGCACTCGTTTTACGTGGCCTGTGCACAGAGGGCCATCATCACAGCTTGAGAATTTGGTGGGGTGTGCGGCTCGCTAACATTGAACGCTGACGTCACAAAGTCGCACTGGCTCGCGCGGCGGCATTGCATGGCAACGTCGACTGCGTCGCTTGGAAAGCAGTAGTCACGCAGAAATGCTTTGGTCGGTTTTGTCTATCATCATGCTGCGTGGCATCAAGTTTGTATTGTTTGTGGCCTCGGTGCGCGCTATTATATCGCGGGTGGGTGATATTCGAAGTGGTGTGCGAGCGTCGGGCAAGAGTGAACATCAAAGGCGGTTTTCTGGCAGGGAGATGCCATCCTGTGAGGCGGTCTCTTGCAAGAATGTTAAACAGCGCAATGAAGGCACTTTAGTTTTTTACATTGTTAAAAAAAACGATCCAACTGTCCTGAAAACATGAGTGCACCGCTGCTCTTGAACTATAAATGTGGAGAGTGTGGTAATCTGGTCTGATCATTTTCAAGATCATGACTGATCCTGGCCATCTGGTTAAGACCCGTCCCACACCCAATGTTAAACCATGCCTTCGACCATGCGCGCTGTTCTTGTAATTTTTGCGCCGGAAAACAATAATGACGGCGCCCCACCCCCCTCCCCACCCACCCTGGGGCAGCCGATGCTTTGAAATGGGACCATGAAACGGGGTCACCCAGACAAACCCGTGGTTATGGCCAGGAGCGATAGATATCAGAATGGTGCACGCAGTGCAGTACTCGTCGGCCATTGACCGTCCCTCTTACCCGCTCGGATTATGTCACGCTGAACCACAACAGAAATGTGGCTGTGTTTAAAAAGAAGCATGCGACAACGAAAGAAAGGGCATGTCCGGGTCCAACACGCTTTGCTGTCGCAATGAGAAACAACACTGGTGACTTGCAATAGGGTCTGATAAATGCGCCTGTTAGGTACGCGGAAACGGCTGTGTTTTGTTGTATCGCACATCTAAGATCCAGCTGTTGTGGACATGGCAGGGCATGCGGACGACGTGGAGGCCGCCTACCAGCAAACAGCCGCGAGGCGTTCAGTGCCCACCCTGAACGAATTCGGCGAGGACGACGGGGTCAACAAGTCGGATAGACAAGCTCCATGGCGGTGACGGCGAAAGGATCGAAAATGGCCCCCGCCGCGGCGACGAGATGGACGAGGTCAACATCGAGCACGGGGCGCTGACCCTCGTTGCCGGCTTCGTGGGGGCCAAGTGCATACACATCGATCCAAGGACGGGGCTGTCGACCCGAGAAGCACCACCCAGCCGTGTGCCAGACAGCTGGATACACGCGATTAGCCAAGGTGGTGTGATGGTACCGTTGCCGGCCTGGACGAGCGTTGTCGAGGCTTTCGGGATCGTATTCCAGCTAGTGATGGGCCGAAGCATGGACCGAGACATTGTTACCGTCGACCGCCTCACAAAGCTCGCGCTGAGAAAGTTCTGCGCTGGACAAGCGGATTGCTCGGAAGCTGGTGACGACGCGCATCTATCTGCGCCTTGGATGGCTTAATCAGGCTGGGGCTGAGCGGGCTGCTGCCAGGCGCGCAGCCAAACAGATGCGACATCGGGTGGACAGCGTAATTGCACATCGTTGTGCTTATGTGAGCATACGTAAGTGACCTTAAGTGAGCATCCTCATACTTTTTTGTCTTGCCTGCTTGTGTGTCTGTCTGAGGCAAAGACGGTTCCTTTGCGGATAAACGTTTGGGTTGTTTCAGACTGGTCATCACGTCGCATAACTCTAGATTTAAGCTGAAAAATAGATACTTGTGTTCTCCCCCCCCCCTCCCCCTGTTTGCTTTGTGTCCTCGCCAAGTGTGCACAATGAAGCGTATGCTGAGCGCAAGAATCGTTTTAAAAAACACGATGAATTATGAGTCATACGTGCGTTCAATGAACTGCCTGCATTAGCGTGACGGATATTTTCTTCATTAACGCCACGCGCCACGACCTTCGGAGGCTTCGTGTCATAGTTGATGCAATGTACAGTGTCCACAATGTTCTATGTTCTACCAGACAGCCACCACTTCCGTAGTCTCAAACTGTCTCCATCAACACCAGTGCAACCCGCGCGTCATGATGTATAGCGCTGAGGTTCAGCGCGACAGTTGGATATGACTGGTGCCGCGTCAGTTCCTCTTTGGCAGGGTGGACTTGGGCAGGCTCGCAGCTGCATTAAGCAGTGTAGGGGCCAACTTCACTACATCGCCAGAGACTCAATATTTGGATCATCAGCAAGTGGGAGGTCATGGCACCCAGGCTCCCGGTTCCTAGGCCGGTGTATGTTCGCTGTTATGCACCCAGCGTGGCAAAAAATCCCCCTTTCATATTCTCACAGTACTTCTCGAAGCGCCCTGTGGGGTGGCGATCACCAGATGCATTTGTAGTAGGG
>NW_023596818.1:20254765-20315143 GCF_011947565.3 Pollicipes pollicipes
CGGAGTGCTAAGCTCGGAGGCCATTTCGCCGGCCCGGCGGAGCGTCAGGCATTGTACTCGCGCTGTGTTGGTAAACCGGTTAAGAGTATTGCCGTCTCTATTGGCTTGCTGAGGCCTGCGGACCCGCGTGGGTCGTAGAATCCGACGAAGGCGAAGTGGGGGACGGAGAAGTGGGGGCATCAATCCTTCACATCATTCACCACATAACTTCGATCTGGTTGCTTGACCAGGTGTGATTTAAGGTGCGTACTTGATATTGAGAGCCACGTGATGCTATGGGCAGTTTTTATTGCCAACGAGGCCATGCTTGTGTGTATGTCTATTGTTTTCTTGTGTCCACTCCCATGGAGAGAAACCAAATTTCAGTAACAATGGTGCTTCAAAACGATCCACAATCTTAGAGGGGAGGGGTGGTCCGAGTGGATAAGTATAGCCTTGTTCAGGGGTCTACTGTAAACATTGGAAGTGTGTTGGTACATACATCACATGCGTGTGATGATAGTTTTCCCTTCCCCAGGACTACGTGAAGGCTTGCCCAATGACTAAGACTTGCTGGATGATGTGTTTAACAGCATGTCTCTAGGTACAGTCAAGGCCCTGTAACCACAGTACAAGTTCTGGATGCATGAGAGTGCAGAGGAAGCAGGCCTTTTTCTTTCTGTTTATGACATCAATCATTGGAATATATCATGTTCTGTGTGTGGAAATTCATGCGCAGGAATACCATGAATATCTTAAGGAGGTGACTCTGCTCAACTCAGACCTGAAAGTTACATTGTTTTAGTTGTTATCATTGACTTGGCTGCTTATCGCTATTTCAGTCTCTGATTTTTGCATTCTCACACAAATGCAGTTGTAATATATAAGAGCTACTGGCTCCGTGACCATAAAAACTACTTAAGGCCCTTCTCGCTGAAGTGAAGCATTCATGACATAAATTTAGGAGTCATTACTATTAACCTGGTTTTAAATGTGCAGTAAATCAACATTTTGTGCCAACACCTTGTTACAGACAGGCATTTGTAATCATTGGTTATAAGTATTATGCATATCACAAGTGCTTGTTTTATGTGTAATGCATGCTTTTGGTGTTCGGGGTGTGGTTTTCTCACTGGCATTGCTAAGCGTGATGGGAATGCTAGGTACTAAGCAAGAATGGTGATCCTGCATGTGCTGTGAATTGCTGGAAGCTGGTGGAAGTTGGGGCACCATGCTGCTTCGCTTGCCCTGCATGGTTCTGTGATGGTGTAAAGAATGCTTTTTCATCATCTGGCCACATTCTTGTGGACATAATTTTTTTGTTGATTGGGTTATTCATGTCAAGCACTGTGAGTTTGCAAAAGCTCTTATGTCAGGTTGATGCTGAACTTGTGCAGCACAATGAACTAATAAGCTGAGACATGCTTGATTAATTATAACAAAAGCCAGTTGGCCACATACCAGGTGTAAAACTTTCATCTCACTCAGCAGTAAATCTGATGCATCCGTGTTGGAATCCCAGCATAAAATAACCATTCATTTTGAGTGGTATTGGAATGTGTGCTACTGGTAAAAGTATAAGTAAAAAGTGGAATAGTAAAAGTAAAAGTAAAATTGGCTGTGGTATAGCCATCAGGTTTCCACCTGTTTTCCACTAGCACAATGGTTTGTAGCGTGCCCACACACCTTGGAATAGTAATAGTTTGGTGATAGTTATCCAAACTGTTGTGTCCTAAATTTTGTGTATGTATTTGTTATGCATGATATCTGATAGTTGGCTTAGCTTGCTTACATGGTTGAGGTTGCTACAAGAATGGCAGATGGCTGCTGTTCTTAAATTACTTGTTGGTCCTCTGTTCAGTTTGAGGCAAGGGTATATCAACCTTTTGGCCAAGAAAAGTTGATGGGATCACAGCCCCCTCCACAGCTGCCTCACAAAACATGGCACACAAGTTTACCCTGCAATGTTGATGCTCATGCCTCCATGTCTTGGCACTTCAACTAAGGGTCCCTCCAGTTCCGGCCGGGTTTCCCAGGGACCCATGCACGTAGCCAGAACTTCCCTCAGGAGAGGGGGAAGATGTCAACTTTTGTCCGGACTCCCGCAAATTTGAACTGGATGGATGCAAAGTTGTTCCATATGTAGTGTAAGCCTCTTGGCTTGGGGATGGAGTGGGGGCTAGCCCTCGTGACCCACGCCTTAGCTAGGTACCTGCGGCGACCGGGGGTTGGTGCGGCCTGGATGTCGTGCAGAAAGTTCCAAATACATCTACAAATAATGTACTCACATCGCTGGTACGATGTTACCGTTCTTCACGTAGCTCCATCACATGAGGCAAGCGCTCCAGCGCTTGCTTGTTTAATGGTCGGTGTTTTTTGCAGACAGAGTGGCGATAAATCCATGTTCATGATGTTCATTTGATCTTCCACATTGGGCTCGAGGGCACTCCAGGTTACATGCTACTGTGTGGTGCGGTGGCAAAATTGATAACGAGAATCACACTAACGTCCAAATAAAAGGCGACTTCGCCGCCCCCCCCCCCCCCCCGGCCCGCGTAATGTGTAATGCATTGTTTGTACATTCCCACGAAAGGTGTAATGCAGTGTTTGTACATTTTCACGTCATGTGTAATGCATTATTTGTACATTCCCCACGTAATGTGTAATGCAGTGTTTGTACATTTCCACGTCATGTGTAATGCGGTGTTTGCACATTAGCATATAGCACGTTCCTGTTGTGGCCCAGCTGCTATCTGCCGCTGGCGGCCCGCCTGTTTGTGTGCCAAGCTGTTCCTGAGGGCCCACCTGCTGGCTACGTTCCGTGTACGTGTGTTGAACTGTCCGACGTACTTGTGTCGGCACGTTGTGGGTTTCGATGCCTTGCTTTCGTGAAGCGCGCTTCCTATGCAGAGATGCATGGTAAATACATGGCCATTACATTGTGCTAAGAGTCGATTGTCCACGAACGTGATTGTGGGTGGTTTTGAAGTTGTTCGAAAGCATAACGACTTTTCAGTTTGAGTCACTCATCCTCGATATTTCGGTATTCGTACTGGGAATACGGGGTGGCACTGACAGACTTTTATTGAGACGCTCGTAATTGACTGGCAGCTATTACCATCTTCCATCGAAAACAAAAGGTAGTAACCTGAGGTGTGAATCACACAAGGCAATACAGGAAAAGCAGTAGTCATCAAACACGGAACACGAGCATACCAGGCAAGTGATACAGGTCAAAATCTAGCAGCGCCAGGAGGAGCGCACGTGTCGGCACGACGGAGGCTGTACATTCGACAGACGTCGTCTCAGGCGGCGACTGAAAAGCGGCACAGGAAACCGACGGAGGTCGGGTGGCAGCACGATGAACTAGTTCGGATAAGGGCAGCAGAAGCGGCTCCAGCCCATCTCGCGAGGCCGGATAACATACAGCTGGCGGGTGGTCCGGTCCCGGGTCTCTGACACGGTATTAAGACGTCCCGCCAACTCAACTATCTCGCCGCAACGGCGCATCTCGTGCGCGAGATGCAGTGTGTGGTACACAGGTAGGGTCTCTGCGCCCAGCTACCCCAGTCTCGTAAGCAGATACGATGCATGGCCGTATTTCTGGGGCCGAACATTACATTCGCTGAGAAGTTCATAACTTTTTCGGCGAGACGGGTTGTTTTTGGTACTCCTACTATATGCTGGTATACAGAAGCGGGTCTGCGAGAAGACGGGGGCGCCGACCGGCTCGGAGGTGGTGGTACGTCTTAGCGCCATACGCCCTGTGAACAAAAGAACATCTCGTGGCAACCAGACAGATCAATGAAACTGGCACCAAGAAGATGAGGTAAACGGGTATTCTGAAACTGCTCAGAAGAGCCAAAGAAAAGACATTAGCAAGCATAGTGTGGGATCCCTGGTAATAATGAGATGATGCCGTGCAACAACGGCATGGCTGATCATTACAGTGAAAGTGATGCAGACTGGTGTGAATGTAATCACACCTTAAATATTACCCACTGGTTCTGGAGAGAATGTATGGCAAGCACAATCACAAATCACCAACATCTTAATGTCTTGGAAAGTTTGGATTGGCATACGGCGGCGACAAGTGATCATAGCACAGAAGTCTACCCGCAGGTCGTGGGCCTAGAAAATTGTCCGCCTCGGTTGAACACGTGCCTTGCGTTCTGCAAGATCCGAAGGTCGTGTAAGATGCCAAACGAGCGGGCATCGCCCTTAACGCTTTTTTCTGCTTTTTGCTGCCGCCTACCGGTCGGTGTTCGGTGGTCATACCGGAGGCAATTATGTGTCTGCTGTGGTGTGCATCATGTCATTCACTGGGGTTTAGCCATTGGCTGACCGCCCTGCCGCAGGTCATTGGATGTCGAATGATGTTAAGTGCCAGCCGAGCTTCACAGCGCACAGCATGCGTGCTTAGATATGCACAGGGCGTACCCCTTCAGGGGCATATGCTCTTCCTGACAAAATCATGACATGTTTTAAGATTTGTGTGAACACATGTTAAAAATTAAAAATCTGAGGACAGCAGGCAAAAGCAAACAAATCAAAAACATATGCTCTATGCCATGGAAGGAATGTTGTGCCCTCCTTTACCATAGATTGCCTTTATCCACGTTATGGTAAGCCTTTAGCACTCATATGTACATACATGCATTTCATGTCATGGAGTTTGGGACTGCACTGTTTCTGTGTATCATGTTTAAACTGATGTCTTCTTTAACTTGCATTCTTTTATATGAACTGGTGTATATCAATCATGGCCTTCTGTCAAGTACAGCCCATTGCACTGGAATATCCCAATGGTAAGCTTAATAACTGTAATGACCCACAGCACTTTAAAAAAATTTGTACTCCACTTGAGAAACTTTGTACTCCGCTACCAGGAACTTTTTTGAAATTTCCAACCCTGATAGAATGCTACATGAAAATGTACAATTTCACTAATTAGACAGATTTCAGGCTGCTAGTCCCTTCAGTCATCTAGGTGTTTCATGTAGTCATTTAAGTCCCTGTACGTCTTACTAAGTTCCTTGTGTTTGGCGCGATATTGTCATTTCAAGACAATGTTAACATCAATCATTATTGCAAATTTAATCATCTTTATGTCATTACTTAATGCAGTTTGTACTATAATTTTTGTACAACAATCTCACTCTTCTTCTTCCAAAAGTAAACTAACTTTCAAAATCCAACTAAAAAAGAAAACACTCTGACCCCGATTCTGGTCTTCTAGATGGTGTAGACACAGGAAGCACTGGGGTGCCTGGAACACCTTCCCTGTGCTGAAAACAATTCAGGACATCAACGACCAGTGTCAGAAAGATTAACAATGAACAAAGCTGTCACACAATGTACAGGTTCTAGGACAGCACTGTGACATGTACGCCAAGTATGACACAAAGCAATGTTTTAGTTGCATCGTATAAATGTTGATGTCAGAAATGACTGCAGCACACTGAAATGCATGAATGAATAATGACTGAAAGCGGACATGGAAATGAATGAGACAAAAGGTGATCACAGAAATGCCATGTGTGCTCTAATGTTGAATAAGTTCAAGCCCGAATGCCAAGGCTAAATATGAAGTGTCTGACAAAAAGAAATAAAGAAAACCTAGGCATTCACAAACCTAAGAGAGGGCACGGCATTGCCCCTAAGCCTATTCCTTTGGGCTGCCAGGCTGGAAAAGGCATGTGATGGAAAATGTGCCTGGCACACTCCACGCCCCGGCTTGACAACACTGATACCACATACATCGAGCCATTTCTGTTGGTGGCCTTGTTGAGCTGGGAATCTGAAAGGATCACAGTAGCTGGGAAATTGGATTACTATACAATACAATGGACATCTTCTGCTTCAAATGAGTAATGCAAATTGAAAATATCTGTCCACAGGGTGTGCGTTAATCATTGTGTTAAGTGGCGATTCATCAGGAGTACATTTGGGTTGCCAAAAATGTCTGACACATTTTGAAATGCTCGTCAGCCCAAAAAATAAGTAATAAAAGCTGAAGCCATGCACCCATGAACTTTGCGAGCTGTGAGCATGGTGCATAGCTGTCACCATATCTAGTTAATAGTAAGCAAATTTAGTGTTTCAAAATAGTGGCAGCAGCATGGCAATACTCAAACAATGTCATTGCCGGAATATGACAGCTCGGAGCTCAGCCCAGTGCAAATCTGATTACAGCACATAGAGTTCAGTGATAAGCTGAGCACACTGATGATTCCTGTAGTCTGGAACAATGGAATAATTTTTGACTGATATTCCTAATCCTGGCACGACTGACAAAATTCACACTGTTCATGCAAGTTTATGCAAGTTTATGCGGGTCATCTGTTTATGAAGTGGTTACATCAAATAGCGAAGGTGTAGCTCCATGACGGTAGTGAGATAGGTAGGATATGGAAACAAGTACGATGACGATGATGATGATTTAGTACATAATAAAGTACATAAACAAAGCTATTTCTGAAATTGGTGGCAACCGTGGGCCCAGCTCCTAGCACTTGCACCCGCTATTCAGCTGCCGCGTGCATCCGCTTTTTAAAGACTGTTTTATTTTCGAAGGCATTTTTGCCGGCATGTTTGAAGGCATTTTTGCCACTTTTGCGGGCGCGTCCGGCCGGCAGATACTGTTGTAAAATTATCCGGAATATTGGAAATTTTCCGGAATGGCGTTAGGCAGTTTCGTCAAGGAAAATTGTCCGATAATTTTACGTAGCGACGGAGAATCCCGGATAATTTTCAGAGCATGGTCAAGACGGAGAATCTGTTTTCGCCAGCTATGACCGCTAGCTGTGGATGGCGTATGGGAGACTAATCTGGGGGACATTTTCCGGACCGGTCGAGTGTAAATGGAAAATGTCCATGGATGATAATCGAAGAGATTATTATTCGTTGAATAATTTTCCCTTGGCCGAACACGCCCGTGATCGCATACTCATTCCTTAAGCTGACAACAATGGAAAGCGATCGCACACCATACTCGAAGCCGCATGCCAAATTGAGACGTGCGTACCCTGAACTTATTGCTGAGATGTCAGTGATACGCCAGACATATTCGGCGTGAAGTGTTTTCAACAGATTGGGAGCAAGGTATTTACGCGAACACAGTCAAATCATTTTCTTTTGTCCTGCGATCACCGCACACACATGACTCCATGTTCCGCCCCCCCCCCCCCCCCCCACCGATGCAAACAGGACATTGCCTGGGAGTGGGGGGGGGGGGGGAAATGCCCCGTCGACAAATGCCGCACAACCCGAAATTGCTCACGCTTATGTTCGCGATACGTATTCAGCAGTACAATCTTAAAAACAGCCAATCACCTTTCGCGTATTGTAACACATGTGCAGCATCATCGCCTTTGAGAATGAATCAGCTGCCATACGGTTTTTATCATAAACGAAACGTAAACAAACAAGCAAACAATCATATCACGGGTATCAAATGACGTTTCTATGGCGTCATTAATCACAAGACGATTTTGAAATAGGAAACTACAAGGATTTTGACACTTCGCGGTCATGTAACTCAGAAACCAAATCGTTTTGGGTCTTAAAAACGACATGACCGTGAACTGCATCAAAAGGTCGTCAAGATGGATATTTCAGTTCAAAACGCCATGCAAATGTGGAACATTCCCTTTTTAATGTCAATTCAGTCACGTTCCACTTGATCCTCGAAATCCTTCTGAACAACTTAGAATTTCTATTCGAAGTAGCCACTTCTGCGAACAAATGCCATTGGAATCCCTGCTCACCAGAATAAAAGTAATGTCCTTCATTTGCGTGGCTTTTCCAGCGGGTATGTTCTTTATTGTTTATAACACGCTAATTTGTCAAAATGCTTCCGTGCAAAATGCTCAAAATCTCGTGGTCTGCGAGATGTAACTCAAAAGGACCCACTGAGCCACGCTGTGTGTGATATTTATCGGGATTCCTGCATGATGCGGCGGTGTGAGAATTTTTCGCGTTTAGGATGGTGTGTGATCGCTTTTGATTGACGCAATCAACGCGCAGGCAGAGGACGCTTTGGATTCGATGCATTAAATCACATTTACCCAGTGACTGAGCACCGACCGCTGTACTTAATTAGTTTTGTTCTGCCAATAGATGAGTTTTTGACCAAACTGTCAGAGGCCATAGTTGCAGTGACCATACATCATTTTAAGGCCCAGCACCGCGGTAAATTTTTCGATGACTGTTTAAGTAGCTGCGCGAGAATGAATTATTCTAGACTTTTCAGAAAACAACTCTTTCTTCTTCCAGGACGAAGTTTAGATGTTTCATTGGAATGTATTGCGATGCACGGTGCACTTTTTGTGGTGCATTGACCAGAACTTGGACAGATTGCGCGTAAAAGCTATTGCGCGTTGTCAGGCGCGACGAAACATGACACTGTTGCGGTCCATACATCTGCACAGTGCCTTTTAGAGGACGTGAAAAGCCTCATTTTAAATATGAAAAAGATACGTTATTTTTTAGCGGGATTAGCTGCGCAGTACAACGCAGGCTCCACTCTTTAAATATTTGATTTCATGGGAAAGACTTGTCTTGGCGTGGAGTGTGAGTGGCATCACATTGTCATATCTGATGGGAAGAGCTCTTTCGATGGGGTTGGGGAACCTTGAAAAGGGTTGCTGACAGTGCTAGCCTGTGGCGCCTCCATTCCGACCACGCTATCTCTGCTGAGGAGCTATGCCAGGTCTTGCAGGGTAAGGCCAATGTGCAGACGGCATATTTCTTCGTACCAAAGGAGAAGTTCTTCGGGCAGAGAATGAACTTAGCATGAGATCAGCTACGGCCAAGACTGTCAACTGGACACTGAAAGCTCACAGATTAACTCCAGTGAGTGCTCCGACTGTCATCGTCCGCGAGTTAGATTCAGACGTTGGGAGGGATGTAGGAGTCGCTTGTTTTCAAAAGCTTTATGAGTTGGAGTAGGTTAGACTGAGTCGCTAGCGCACTGAGTCGATTTACACGTGCATGTCAGTTGTCGAGTCGTAATGCACTCGTTTTACGTGGCCTGTGCACAGAGGGCCATCATCACAGCTTGAGAATTTGGTGGGGCGTGCGGCTCGCTAACATTGAACGCTGACGTCACAAAGTCGCACTGGCTCGCGCGGCGGCATTGCATGGCAACGTCGACTGCGTCGCTTGGAAAGCAGTAGTCACGCAGAAATGCTTTGGTCGGTTTTGTCTATCATCATGCAGCGTGGCATCAAGTTTGTATTGTTTGTGGCCTCGGTGCGCGCTATTATATCGCGGGTGGGTGATATTCGAAGTGGTGTGCGAGCGTCGGGCAAGAGTGAACATCAAAGGCGGTTTTCTGGCAGGAAGATGCCATCCTGTGAGGCGGTCTCTTGCAAGAATGTTAAACAGCGCAATGAAGGCACTTTAGTTTTTTACATTGTTAAAAAAAACGATCCAACTGTCCTGAAAACATGAGTGCACCGCTGCTCTTGAACTATAAATGTGGAGAGTGTGGTAATCTGGTCTGATCATTTTCAAGATCATGACTGATCCTGGCCATCTGGTTAAGACCCGTCCCACACCCAATGTTAAACCATGCCTTCGACCATGCGCGCTGTTCTTGTAATTTTTGCGTCGGAAAACAATAATGACGGCGCCCCCACCCCCCTCCCCACCCACCCTGGGGCAGCCGATGCTTTGAAATGGGACCATGAAACGGGGTCACCCAGACAAACCCGTGGTTATGGCCAGGAGCGATAGATATCAGAATGGTGCACGCAGTGCAGTACTCGTCGGCCATTGACCGTCCCTCTAACCCGCTCGGATTATGTCACGCTGAACCACAACAGAAATGTGGCTGTGTTTAAAAAGAAGCATGCGACAACGAAAGAAAGGGCATGTCCGGGTCCAACACGCTTTGCTGTCGCAATGAGAAACAACACTGGTGACTTGCAATAGGGTCTGATAAATGCGCCTGTTAGGTACGCGGAAACGGCTGTGTTTTGTTGTATCGCACATCTAAGATCCAGCTGTTGTGGACATGGCAGGGCATGCGGACGACGTGGAGGCCGCCTACCAGCAAACAGCCGCGAGGCGTTCAGTGCCCACCCTGAACGAATTCGGCGAGGACGACGGGGTCAACAAGTCGGATAGACAAGCTCCATGGCGGTGACGGCGAAAGGATCGAAAATGGCCCCCGCCGCGGCGACGAGATGGACGAGGTCAACATCGAGCACGGGGCGCTGACCCTCGTTGCCGGCTTCGTGGGGGCCAAGTGCATACACATCGATCCAAGGACGGGGCTGTCGACCCGAGAAGCACCACCCAGCCGTGTGCCAGACAGCTGGATACACGCGATTAGCCAAGGTGGTGTGATGGTACCGTTGCCGGCCTGGACGAGCGTTGTCGAGGCTTTCGGGATCGTATTCCAGCTAGTGATGGGCCGAAGCATGGACCGAGACATTGTTACCGTCGACCGCCTCACAAAGCTCGCGCTGAGAAAGTTCTGCGCTGGACAAGCGGATTGCTCGGAAGCTGGTGACGACGCGCATCTATCTGCGCCTTGGATGGCTTAATCAGGCTGGGGCTGAGCGGGCTGCTGCCAGGCGCGCAGCCAAACAGATGCGACATCGGGTGGACAGCGTAATTGCACATCGTTGTGCTTATGTGAGCATACGTAAGTGACCTTAAGTGAGCATCCTCATACTTTTTTGTCTTGCCTGCTTGTGTGTCTGTCTGAGGCAAAGACGGTTCCTTTGCGGATAAACGTTTGGGTTGTTTCAGACTGGTCATCACGTCGCATAACTCTAGATTTAAGCTGAAAAATAGATACTTGTGTTCTCCCCCCCCCCCCCTCCCCCTGTTTGCTTTGTGTCCTCGCCAAGTGTGCACAATGAAGCGTATGCTGAGCGCAAGAATCGTTTTAATAAAACACGATGAATTATGAGTCATACGTGCGTTCAATGAACTGCCTGCATTAGCGTGACGGATATTTTCTTCATTAACGCCACGCGCCACGACCTTCGGAGGCTTCGTGTCATAGTTGATGCAATGTACAGTGTCCACAATGTTCTATGTTCTACCAGACAGCACACCACTTCCGTAGTCTCAAACTGTCTCCATCACACACCAGTGCAACCCGGCGCGTCATGATGTATAGCGCTGAGGTTCAGCGCGACAGTTCGGATAATGATCCTGGTGCCGGTCAGTTCCTCCTTTGGCAGTGGCTGGACCTTGGGCAGGCTCGCCAGCCTGCATTTAAGCAGCTGTAGGCTGGCCAACTTCACTACATCGCCATAGACTCAATATTTGGAATCCTCAGCAAGTGGGAGTGTCATGGCCACAGGCTCCCGGTTCCTAGGCCTATGTTCGCTGTTATGCACCCAGCGTGGCAAAAAATCCCCCTTTCATATTTCCTCACAGTACTTCTCGAAGCGCCCTGTGGCGATCACCAGATGCATTTGTTAGTAGGTGCACCGGTGTAGCAAACGCGAAGATAATGCAGGCGGAACGGTGATGCCAGGCTGCGACTTCGTGACGTCACTGTAATAGTGAAGGGAAAGTGCCGGAAAAATCCCCGAATGATCATACCTTATTACATGGCCTTGCCTGTACAGAAAGACGCGTGGGAGATACTGCGCATGTAGCCGACGGCGGCGGAGGCGAATGAAGCGTAGTCCCTTATTGCGACATTGTTTCCAAATATTTCCAAACCGTTAGCCACCTCTTCACTTGCAAATGAGAGAAGATTAAAAACCGCGTAGGATAATGGTTCTGGATGCATTACGAATAATTCCAACGCCACCATCCATATTTATTGTGCAATGACGATGCCAACCACGGTACACATGTAGTCTGAAAGGTTTTGAATTATTTTGACGCATGGGTTTGTTCAATTTTCATTCATTGAAGGGATAACAATCCCCGCTGAACGGGAAGCTCTTCAAACACAGAGCACGAAATGCCGGATGCTGTGGCTCCTAAACCGCTTCATTGAGACTTGACAATGTCACAGGCGTCTCCAACGCCGCCAACGTTCTCTGTGACCCATTTATATAAAACAGCCTGAAAGATGAGGGTGTAGAACTGACCCTTTGATCCGTCGACTTGTCGCGGAGTGCCCCAGCTCCCAATCCGCAAGCTAAAGCGTTCATACTATTTGAGGGAGTCTGCACTGCAATGGTTTTTCTCGCATCTGTTCGACAGATGTCAGAGAGTTATCGTAAACAGAAAAATCTTCGATTGAAAGCTGGTGGTCCCCGGCGTCCCGGAAGAACCACTCTTAGCTCCCCTCCTTTGTTCACTGTTTAGTAACCATCTTACGTGCGTCATTGAATTCGTCCACCTTTTGCATGCCTTGATCATCTGGTAGCGTGGTCGGTCAGGTGGGGGCGAGAGGGGGCTGATTCCCAACCCTGTGGAATATAAAACTTTCACGATGACTCCCAAGTGTGCTCCCGTCCAGAGCAAGTACTTTATTGATAGAACTGAGCTTGAACATGTGAGTAAAATTAGGGACTTGGCGTAACGCTGGATACAAGACTAATCGTCGTTTCAGATCTCTCTGATAAAGTCAGTAGGGGCAATTGAGCACTTGGTCGGCTTATTAGGTCCTTCCAAGTCAGCACTAGCGGGTCAAAATCAGACCAAGAGAAAGTGCAGTGCAGTGCAGAGTGCAAAGTGCAGAGTGCAACCAAGAGATAATTATATTACGCGTGATTATCTCTACAACAGTCACGTACGGAGATCCTTCATTTACGTCCGGCGAGTCTGGATATTGTCCCTAGTTTCGTATTTCATGTGCCATGCACAGCCAACGGCCATAGCAATGCATGGCAAAAAATATTCGCGGCCTTGCCCACGCTCTAAAACTTAGCCGGGATTCCTTCTCGGTGCGGATGAGCATCTGCGCTAATTTTCCGTGTTGGCAGTACCGAACGTCATTGCAGGCAATTTTTCAGCATTGAGGATAATTCTCCCTGATTATCTGCGGCCCAACACCCCCTGAAATTTAGCTTGCTGCAAATTTGCGTACTTCTCCCTTGCAAAAGCTCGCGCCGCTTTACCGGTGGGCAGCTGAGCAAGAGTATCCCAGCCACCTTGGAACCCGAATTCACCGTAACAAAGCCCTGTCCTTCGACGGGTCACCGGGTCTTCCCTGCAAATAACTACATTGCCCTGTTACTTGATGAAGCCGCATAACATGGCAAGGTTCCAATTCGTGTGCCTGCATTTAACATATCATATCGCTGTATCAGCCATTTGCTTGCGATATTTCATTGTACGGTCAACACAATCAGCACAGTTCATGTTGCTGAATACTCCAGACTATACAGATATGGTAGCTGGAACAGAGCTTTGAGTTAAAAGTTCTTACGCTACTTTTGCGACCTTTGATATGTCAGGAGATAATGGTTAAACGGCTTTGCAGCACTCAACAGCAATTATATTGACGGCACCTAATACTTCGAGCTGTGCTCATCCTGTGTTTATTGTGTGTCGCAAGACTTCTGAGGACGATCGAAGCCCGAAATATTGAGAACCGTCAATATAACCGTGGTGTATTGCCTAACGGTCACGTTAACACCTGTTCTTGTGTGTCTGATAATCTAAAACGTCAAAGCATATCCTCACTCTATCTTAGGCTGTCAAAATGATCCAATCTTTAACACTGGACAGCCACACACAAAACATGGGCTTCTTTAGCACACGTAGCGCCGATAATGCGTAATTGCGATGCTGCTACGCGCCTGTTCTCTGCGTGCCAAATTCGTCAAACTGTCTCAGGCATATCCAGACGCTTCCACCCACGTGTTATGTTACATTCGTATGTCATAGGTCAACATCACGAGATTCGCCCAACAGCTCATATCACGCAAGCGTTGAACGTTACGTGGATGTTGCTCCGATCAGCACGGGTGCCGATTTTTCAACATGTTTAGGGGGCAGTCATGGAAGTCGCCATAATAAGATAGGTACGAAAAAAATTATCGTATATAGTCCACAATGCCCGAAATTACGTGCATCTCCGTACGGGCATTTAAATTCACACACTATGCTGGTGCGCTTCAGTCTGTTCTGCTCCACTCTGCTTTTCATGATAGGGCCACAAGTTGTTCTACTCTTGTATTAGATGGTAAGTCTTGTTTCAGAGTTTTCGTCAGTTTCAATGTTTCATATTTGTCTTGATGATGTTCCGCAAAACATTTTCATCTGCCTTAAATGACGGGGACATTTGATTTCCAGAAAAAGTTGATAGCCCGGTTTCGTCGATTCAAGGTGGACTCAATCTCTCCATCAATTGCTCTGACCGAATGGCCATTTTTAACGAGTTTTTGCTAGCACTGTCCAAGGCCGCGGTGCGTGGTGGACCAGCCGGAGCAAAATTTTAGGGCACGTCGTACAAACGAACGAATGACGGCCGTGCGGCAACGCTCTGTGCATTCGCTAGCCTCTTTCATACCTTTGCCAGCATCAGTGGGTTTGCGGTGCACTTTTGTGACAAAAGATCCGCTGATCGCATCCACATCGATGTCAAGAAAATCGAGGATGGGTCGTGACAGTTTCAGTGGTGGCAAGATTGGATGATTGTAAACGCAGTCAAATATAGTTTAGATTGTTTCAACAGGCCCGTTTGTGAACAGACTGTCTACGTCTAATGAAACAAGTAAACCAGCTGATTTCAAGCAATACTCTGCCGGTATGTAGGGTTCGATCACCAGCTTATTTCAAGCTATACTCTGCCGGTATGTAGGGTTCGATCACCAGCTGATTTCAAGCTATACTCGGCTGGTATGTAGGGTTTGATCACCAGCTGATTTCAAGCTATGCTCTGCCGGTATGTAGGGTTCGATCGCCAGCTGATTTCAAGCTATACTCTGCCGGTATGTAGGGTTCGGTCACTCCATTTAAAATTTTTGCCAGCTAATAGGTAGGCGTTCGCCTTTCAGACATGATTGGTGTCAGAGGGTTGTCCGTTTTATGGACAAAACCGACTAAAGCGCACCAATATGTGTGAATTTAAATGCTTGTGCGGAGACTGCCGGCCCCGCAACTCTACCTACCTTGGAAAGAGCACCACACCGTTATCACGACGCATGACTATACACCCGCAGGGGGAGCGCCAGGCAAAAATATGCTCAAAACCGGCAGCCAAAAACTCCTATGCTCTGACCTGACTAAAAACACATTGATTCTAAACTCGTCACCGAACAACCGCCGTCTGCAAGTTCTTGAAGCCATCTTCATCACAGAAAATGTCTGACTTAAACAAACAGCTTAAGCCATGCATTACTTTGACCCTGTTTAGTCGCCCAATGACAGCAGGGTGTTTCGATGTCTTTACCTTTCCATGGTATTAAACCGGCTGGAAAAGTGGCGTGTGTGTGTTTGTACGTGTTTGATAATCTGAATAGATATTCGAGTGTATAATCTGTTGACTGATGGTTCCCCAATGATTATGCCTCGTAGAGCATGCATCGCATTTTGCAATATTCGAATGTTTTGCATCCGACTGTCTTACATTGTTCTGGGAAATGGGAACGGATGTCCTTGAAACGTTACCTGCCTTAAACACAAAAATGACTATAGGTGAATTGGTGTATGACTTACCGAAAACAACGCAGGGTTTAACTCGAGCAATTGAACAAACGAATAAGAAACTGATGAAATGCACATTTGCCCTTGCGTTTAAGAAAACTGATATATATATATATATATATATATATATATATATATATATATATATATATATATATATATATATATATATATTATATATATCTATATATATATATATATATATATATATATCTTACTCTCTCTCTCTCTCTCTCTCCTCTCTCTCTCTCTCTCTCTCTCTCTCTCTCTCTCTCTCTCTTCTCTCCTCTCTCTCTCTCTCTCTCTCTCTCTCTCTCTCTCTCTCTCTCTCTCTCTCTCTCTCTCTCTCTCTCTCTCTCTCTCTCTCTCTCTCTCTCTCTCTCTCTCTCTCTCTCTCTCTCTCTCTCTCTCTCTCTCTCTCCTCTCTCTCTCTCTCTCTCTCTCTCTCTCTCTCTCCTCTCTCTCTCTCTCTCTTCTCTCTCTCCTCTCTCTCTCTCTCTCTCTCTCTCTCTCTCTCTCTCTCTCTCTCTCTCTCTCTCTCTCTCTCTCTCTCTCTCTCTCTCTCTCTCTCTCTCTCTCTCTCTCTCTCTCTCTCTCTCTCTCTCTCTCTCTCTCTCTCTCTCTCTCTCTCTCTCTTCTCTCTCTCTCTCTCTCTCTCTCTCTCTCTCTCTCTCTCTTCTCTCTTCTCTCTCTCTCTCTCTCTCTCTCTCTCTCCTCCTCTCTCTCCTCTCTCTTCTCTCTCTCCTCTCTCTCTCTCTCTCTCTCTCTCTCTCTCTCTCTCTCTCTCTCTCTCTCTCTCTCTCTCTCTCTCTCTCTCTCTCTCTCTCTCTCTCCTCTCTCTCTCTCTCTCTCTCTCTCTCTCTCTCTCTCTCTCTCTCTCTCTCTCTCTCTCTCTCTCTCTCTCTCTCTCTCTCTCTCTCTCTCTCTCTCTCTCTCTCTCTCTCTCTCTCTCTCTCTCTCTCTCTCTCTCTCTCTCTCTCTCTCTCTCTCTCTCTCTCTCTCTCTCTCTCTCTCTCTATCTCTCTCTCTATCTCTATCTCTATCTCTATCTCTATCTCTATCTCTATCTCTATCTCTATCTCTATCTCTATCTCTATCTCTATCTCTATCTCTATCTCTATCTCTATCTCTATCTCTATCTCTATCTCTATCTCTAGCTCTAGCTCTAGCTCTAGCTCTAGCTCTAGCTCTAGCTCTAGCTCTAGCTCTAGCTCTAGCTCTAGCTCTAGCTCTAGCTCTAGCTCTATCTCTATCTCTATCTCTATCTCTATCTCTATCCCTATCCCTATCCCTATCTCTATCTCTATCTCTATCTCTATCTCTATCTATATCTATATATCTATATATATATATATATATATATATATATATATATATATATATATATATGTATATGTATTACACTTACTACACATTTTTCTAAGCTCATGTGCCTAGCCACAGAAATTGCATTGAGAAGGCTGGCAGCTTGTATCATCTTCGTTTGAACGTGCTTGTCTTGTGAAGCTGAGAGTGTGCAATTTCTTCCCTGTCTTGCAGAATGAAAAGTGAAATATATGCATAAGTTTCCATTCTGTGCTTCTGTAATTGTTTGGTGTTTATATGTATGTACTGACAGGAAAAAATGTTCACAATATATCTCGCACTGTATCACGTTTATATATAGCTTGCCGATATTCCAAAAATGTCATCGATAAACCGTACGTATTTCAGTTAATGTAAAATAAACCATAGGCACTCCTCCACACATCATTTCAGAAAATGGTACTCAGCCTTTCCCCAAACGCTTAGGCACTTGCCCTGCTCTTTATGACATCCTTCTTTGCTCACTTCATCAAACACGCAGTGTGAACCCGTTGTAATTCAGGGGGACACTGATTCACGTTGTTGTGCTACCGAGGGAAAAGCGAATCTTAACCCGCTTCAGTTCGAATGTATGACAAATGAAATGATCATAATGTCCCCGTCCCACGCAGCGCAGGTGATTGTAAAAGTGCTGCTAGTTAAGCTGGGTCCCCAAGGACCATGCCCATCTGCGAAGTTTCAATATTTGTTCAGAACTGAGAACTGGAAAAATTACGTAGCATACATGTGACCACACGGGCTCTCAAACCTTAGAGCAAAAGCCCCGATTCCCGGCGTTGCAGGTTCAGCGGGCCGCGCGGTGTCGGTCTCCCTGCTAATATCAGGCGGTGTTTGGTAAGCGGATGAAAACGGCAACGTTTCTGAAAAAAGTATCTTTGAACGCTTTATGAATTTTATTTGCACGTGTGGGACGTAGTCCGTGGGCATGATTCACCTGCGCAATTTATATATCTATAATGGGAACGGATTATCATTCACAACACTGCGAACCGGTGCTGGAATTCGGTGTTGGAACAAGGCAAGTAAACATAAAATCCCATTTGGCTTGTTGCTGGCGCCTTTTATCTGTTCAGGGGACATCTTCAAAATTTTGCATGTGAAGTTTACTCCCCAGTCTAGTTCTTGAGTCTCACGAATTCATACAATAGCTGTTCTGGTGCGCCAGGCGCCCGCCGTCCGGCGGTGACCTGGCAACGCCGCTCGGTTTGATGGAAACCCCGGCCACCGGTGTGCTTGCTACTAAGATCGCGAGTACGCAGGCTCAAAAATTTTCGAGCACTTTGATTAAAATTCTGCTCCGGAACAAGGACAGACGCAGCGGTCCTCCCAGCCCATTTCCAAAGTAGGTCGGGCGAAGGCTGGGCCAACAAACTAACCTGCCCTCAAATCTTGATTACTCCCTGGATTTTGATCACTTCGATTTGCGTGCTTGATGTTAAATTGAACCTAAAAACAACTATTGGTTGGTTTCAAAACTGTTTTCATTTCAGAGAATACTTCCCTTTTGAAGCCGATGTGAAAAGAACAGTAATGGTATATCAGGATGATAATGTAGACCGTGGTGCGCTTAAGACCTGTACCGTACCCGCATATTAGACACTAGCTACATTTCATTGGTCCAATGTTTCCTTTTTCGCTCATATGCATTTGGGGCGGAGGTTCAGGAGAGCACTGAAGTGGATTGAAAAGAGTGTTTCATATTGTACGGGGTTCTGAAATGAAATAGCCACTTTGAAGATCATTTGATGCAGTTCACAGTCCTGCCCTTCTGAAAACTTAAAAACCTCTAGTTTCTCAGCTTAATGCTCGTGAAGATGTACCACTTTTTCGAACTGACTATTTCAAGGCCATTTAGGCATGCATGACGCTAAAGTAACGCCATTCGAGTCCTGCCACCCAGTCCCGCCAGGCCATGTGGGGCTCAAGGCCAATAAGAGTGTTTCCGTTGAGTCATTCAGATCTGATGTCCGTGAGCACGATTTTAACTCTAGTGAACGTCAACTAGTTTTCACTCAATATTGAACACGCCGTGCAAGTTTCAATCACGAATCACGTTTCGCGCTACGTAATATAAGTTGGACGTGGCTGCTGGTTATTACGAAAATGAGGCTTACGGTTGAATAACTTTGGAATAGCACCATAATCAAGCATGTCAATACAAGTAAACTTCTTAGACTCAGATAAAAATGTACAAAAAAGACACGGGCAACGGCCAAAAAGACGAGCACACATCGATATTTCGCTGAGTGAACATGTCCAGCACCTGCACGGTTCTGGGCTCCTTGCCATCCGTGACCCTTGTTGTGCATTGTGGTCCTCAGATTGATACAGGGACCCTTCATTGTCTCAGGGACCTCGACCGATGTAAATCGTGGCCCCGACCTTGTCCCTGCCTGGGAAATGACCCCCGAATCCTAGACCTGACGCTGGAGTAATCTGGTCGTGAATTCGTCGCGCGTCACGATCGTTAAGCCTCGACCGCAAAGGTGTAGTTTCGTTAAATAGGCCTGAGGGCGGAGCGGGAAGCCCCAATTTTAACCACTCTAAGAATAGGTTTCTTTCAGATCTGATCCGTTTTCTCTCAACCTAGCGCAGTTTGATTCCCACCTAACAGAAAAGGAAACTACAGCACTGCTCTAATACGTTTCCCTCGCTCTGCTTCGGCGGAAAATGATGTTGTTGGGCATCATTGTTATTTCGTTAGGCGCAGATTGTCGAAACCATGTTTCAGTAAATGATGCAGGATCGGCGCTATCTGGATGTGCACGACTATTAAAAGCTGTCACGAAAACCTCCGGCTGGTAGCAGCAAGGCAGTCTGCGGACTGCAACGGAGCACTCGCGTTAGGCATGTTCGACACGGCTAATGCTGTTATGGTAGTTATTGTCAGACGACTGTCGCTATCAGTTCAGCCGGGTTGTGTCGATTGTCAAGTTTTCACAACTGTGCAATCGAATATTCACGACGAATTGGAGGGTGGCAAATTTCAACGTTGTTTTTTTAACGTTGCCGGCTTAACATTTGTTTACGTTTCTGGATGCCTGCATTGGCCGGTTTGTGTTGAGTTTCCGATAATATATTGTGTCGTATCGTGGCAAAATAGCCCGACTTGCTGCAGTGTGTAAATGTTGTAACATCATTGAATAATACCAAAACACCGAGACATTAGCACAAAACGGTGTGAGAGTCGACAAGACATATTTATCGTGTAATAAAAAGCATACATCATGCCAGAAAAAAAACAAAAAATGCTCAAGTGATATGGTACGAACGCAGAGCTTCTACGGTATGATTAGCTCAGCCAGTTGCATTCAACTGAACATGACATTGCAGTTTGTGTTTTCTTTGTCCTTTTACCCGTGACACCGTGAGTAGAAAACTTTCTTAAATCTTAATTGCCCATTTGTGCTGCGCTGCTTGTGCTTTGGCTCTAGAAGGTTGGGGGGTCAAATTTACCATTGGGAGGGAGGGACAAGTCGGACATTGGGGGGGGGGGGCAGTGGCCCACTCAAAAGAATACAAAAAACACCCTTGCGATTAGGAAGGGACAGCAGAATATTGTTGACAACAGCTGACATTGTTGACAGATAAGATGACCGCCACCAACACTCGTGCCCGGTTCGGACGTGGGTACCATCGCGTTCTTCGAGGTCATCTCGGAGGGATACAGTGAGGCTATCAAGGTTAACAATCTACCACTGCTGCTACCGCTTATTGGTGTATTTTTACGTAGCGTGTGCGTGATGTGACCTGCTCCTGTGACATTCGCCGTATCGCCTCGACGTGTCCTGTGACGTTCGCCTTTGACGCATGAATGCAATAAACATAAACATAAAACATTTGCCGATGGACGGAACAAACACAGCTGTAAAATATTGAAATATGGACGCAAGAAATATAGGCGCAAAACATTAAGGCGTGGATGTAACAAACAACACACTAATGTAAGGTTGTAACAAACATAAACAAGGTAATGAGCGCCGGTGCAGGCATGAACAGCGGCAGAATGTTGTCCGCTCGTTGACATAATCGGACGCGCAACAGCGTCTTAGCTAAAAAGTGACAGTAACTTTTGATTATTGGTCCTGTTATTCAGTCCCTTATTTTCAGCAGGTATTTGTCAGTAGCCTGTACAGCTAAATAGGGTGCTACATTAGAAACGCACAAGATATAGTGCACAACGTGTCAATTGTCTTACCTGAGCGGTGCGGCCTTATCTATATAAACCGTAGCAAGTCATACTCAGCGGCACACTAGTGAAGTGGCGCGAGTTTTTGCAACGAAGAAATGTGCAAATCTGCGGCAAGTCCCTTTTTGGGGCGCGTTGAGCCGGCAGATAGTCTCGGAGAATTGTCCGAAGAGTTTACAGATTCTCTAGAATGGCTTTCGGCAATGCCAACACGGGTAATTGTCGCAAATAATTAACCGCACTGAGAAAAAACCCAGGATAACTTTCAAAGCATGGTTAACACCGCGAATTTCTTTTTAGCGATGCCTTTGTTCGCTTCTGACCGTCGGCTGTGCACGCCGATGGAAAGCGAAAGTTAGGATAACACCCGAGCCTACCGAACGTAAATGGAAGATCTCTGTTGATGACTATTGGAGAGATAATCATTCGTCAAATAATTTTCTCTCAGGCGTACGTGCTATTGCCGGCAAAGGAATGCGCCACGAATTTTATTTGTAGCATTCGTGGCCGGATGGGCGGTGTTGGACTCCAAATCCGGTGTGGTCTCCGCAAAAAGGTTCAAATCCTTCCAGCTTCAAACATGTTCAGGGCGTAAAACCCGGGTGGTTGGTATCTTCGGCTTCCTCTTGTATACTCGGGATTTGATCCCGGTAATTATATTACCTGAGTGTTACTTTTTAAGAGGATATTCCGCGGGCTTGTACTTTCCGTGCATAGTTAGATCACATGGGTCTGGTTTGATCGGTAATACCAGTTTTCTCGGTCTCCTTCTGAAAAGCTCATAAATTTTTATTTGAAGCAGCCGTTTTGGTTGTAGAAATCCCATTGGACTCCCTCCTCACCATTATTAAACAGATGTCCTGTTTTTTTAACCTTTCCAATGCGTTTGTTATATGATACCCCCAGTAAACCGGTGCACCAAACCCTTTTGTTATCTATGGTATGAGTGCTGGAAGCCCTGTAAGAGAGTAATATCTCTCGAAAGTGAGGATCTCCAAATTTTTAAAAGCCTCCAGATTTCTAAAGACAGTCTCTAGGGTCCTCAAAGGCCTCTAAAATGAGAACACCCTAAAAGGCATCTAAACTTTGAAAAGAGCTCTCTCTACACACGCCTATGTTCTGCCCGAACCTGAACTATGCCTGGCTTCCATAACGCGATTCGATACTTCCATGAAAAAGTCGCTTACAGTGCCTCACCAGCCGTCTGTTGCATCAGATAGTTCTGGGATCGCAAGGCGATACCCTACTTTTTTATTGGTTTGGCCAACCTTCGAACGATGTCGTGCTCGCGTCTCATTGGTTAACTATCGCATCATTTCCGGAACCTCTGAGCAATGTACAGGTGTCTGACCGATGTACGCAGTATAGAAGACGCACCGTTGGCGACCACGCGGGCTCATACGCTCTCTGGACCCGGAGACGCAAGGCTGCTGTTGGCTGTGTACGTGGACATCGTGATGTGAGTGGTGATGAGTGAGAGCTACTGAAAATATAGTGGTCGACTGATTGTTTTTCCTAACTCACAAAAAGACTGGCACAAGCGAGGTCTCCACTAGCCTAACCATTACGCCAGCAGAACGAAATCTGCCACAAATTGGCGCCGTGGCCCGCATTTGCGAAGATCCATCTCCAAGTCGCCAGTCTTCAAGTTTTCTTCGTGGATCATTGGAATCGTGAACCAACCCATCCTCAGCCTATCCTTTAACGTTTGCACCAGTGTCCAAGTGTGTTGACGGTGCTATTCGTATATGTGCGTGCTGCCACACACTGACAAACATGACTACATCCCCACATACACCTGCTGAGGCACAGCTTACTGCACAAATCGTGCAGAAAATAATACACGAAATTAGAGCCAACTGGTTTTGACAACACACAGAAACGCTCAGTCAAGAGAGTTAACCTAAATCTCAGGATTAGGCAAGGGTTATGGACAACATCTTTTGGACAACGGACGATGAACGCATGCTACTTTTGGTTGCGTGTACTCTGAGTGGACCTGTAGGAAAATTTGCCTGTAGGCTTCTTAATGAATATCCTCAAATGGGTTGGAAAGATCTCTGTAAGTGACTATGTGGGCGATACAGTGAGTTACAGGATAATTTTTGAGCTCAAAGGAATGTTCCACACTTCAAGACATTGAGGTAGGCATTAGATATGATAGGAAAAGCTTACTTGTAACTATTGGTAAACTTTCAAGGTTCAAAAACGACGCTAAGTAGCAAAATTTCAAAGTTTGTAAAAGCACGCCCCATTACGTCATTGTTTGATGGCGTCATGGAATGGTTGTGTGACGACAGCAATGCCTGGTAGCATCTGACAGCGAGACCTAAAGAATACCTCGAAACACGAGAAAGCTGACGCCAACTGGCCATTCTCGTCGCGGGGGCTGTGTGACATGGCGGATTGGTGGGTGGTTTGTTTGTAGATTTTTGGCTTGGTACTGGCCGTAAGAAAAGCTTTGGTGGACTGTTTGACAAACGCAATGTAGCGATCGCCAGCTTTTATGGCAAATTAATATTATCAAAGCACGATAAGCTGTTCTGCTGCTGTTGCTGTTGCGCTCTTGATGATTTGTCAATACTTTATTGTCGGCTCATCGTTGCCTGCAGTGCTGTAGTCCTGACATTTTACCGTGTGATGTGCACAGTAGTTAATTTCTCTATTGTTTGCACCTAGAAATGCGGTGCCGTGCCAAAATTTATAAATTTAATACGTTGCTATAAATTGATTGCCAAAGCATTTATATTGCTATGCTAAAGATGGTAAGGTTGGGCTACCAATTTTTCTTGTTTTGCTTAGAATCGCTTATGCAATTTATAGTTAAACCTGATATAACCATTGTGGTGCAATGCTATTCTTTCTGTTGATAGTCCTTTGGCATTGTTAAACCAGTTGTTACCAGTCATTCATAAATTATAAGCTGCTGTCTCATAGGCTTGACATAGAGTAGTCAAGCAATACCGTGCATTATGCAATGGCACAGGTCAACAGCTTCATTGTGGCTCTACCTCAGTGCTGCACTGTGGCATGACACAATGAACAACCAGATGACTTTTTTATTACAATTCATGCTGCTTTCATACTAAATTATGTTATGAAAAGACGGGTCAAATGTGTTCTGTTGAACTGACTCCCCATCTGACATATGGCTGAGCAAAAACAAATGATACAATATACAAATCACTTTCAGCAAAGCAGGCAACAAATAAGTGGCATTACTTGCACAGCCTGTTTTGGGAATCCACAAAACGTAGGTGAAAAAGGTGCAAACACATCTTCCACTTCCACAGGCACGCAACATGCTGCAGCCATGAGACTGCTTTACAAAAAATAACAGGAAAATCTTACATGTGGTGAAATGGCACCGCAAACATGCTGACCTTGCACAAGGCTGGAAACATGACAACTGCATGTAGTTATGATTGGTTGGGCAAAATGCAAGAAAGTCATGAAGCCGTCAATGCACACAAGGCTCGTGATAAAAAATTATAATGTTCTATGCAAGACACCAACAGCAATACTTTTCCAACCTTCTCAGCACCCAGCATCTCACGCAAGTTGCAGTGACTTTGACCATGATGACTCACGAGCAATGCTGTCCTGCATACAAAATTTGTGAAGACAGTACAATGTGCATCAGTGATAATACAACTCAACATTTTCAGAATTCTTTAGGGAAAGACAATTTTGCAAAGCCATGTAATATGAGCCTATACTGAGCATGTGCATTAATATGCTGTACGTACCAGCCCTACTGTTTTTTTATAACTTTCGGGTGAGTGACCGTTTTTAGGTGCCGTTCTTTTTTGCGGACAGTGGCGTTATTGTTTTATAACATTGACCTGTGGCCTAGAAATCAGGAAAAATGACCCATTGAAGACGAGTGCCGTGCAACCCGAAAGTGCCCACGCTTACGTTCGCGGCACGCATTCAGCAGCGAAGTCTTGTTAACAGCCAATTATCTTCCGAGCATTGTATCAAAAGTGCTGCATCATCGCTGTTGTGAATGTACCAGCGGAAATGCTGCTTTGACCATAAGCAGAAAACATCCTGTAGTATGACCGCGATTGCATGGCGTTTCAATGACGTCATTAATACCGAGGATTTTTTAAATAGACTCCAAATAAACCTTTTCCACATTTGCGGGCGTGTAACCCAGGAACCAGATTGCTTTGGGTCTTAAAAAGAACATGATCGTGAACTGCACCAAAATGTTCTCAAAATGGCTATTTCAGTTCAAACACCATGCAAATGTGGAACATCCCCTTTAAATGAATTTACGTCAAGTCAAACAGTATTTTGGAGAACTCCTGCAAAATTTTTCGGAAAGACTTCAAGCGAGGCTTTTCATGATGATTCTAGTCCCGAAGTCCAGCGTTTTCTGCTGGAAGTGTTCGAAAGAGGAGTGATTGACAACAGGCTAGCCCGTGACATCATCCGTAAATAATTTATAAGTTTCAGGAAGCAGTCAATTTTGCGCTTACAGGACAACAAACGAGAAGTGAAAAATTTAGGTAATATAGTCTGGTGGGATCTGGTGGGATAATATACCAAGTGGGATCAAGTCAGATGCTGATGAAGTAGAAGTTGTTAGACACCTAAATCATCCCTCCAATGTAAAAAGGCATTCGTTTTATTGGTATGTGGTGATGTTATCGCCGTTTCATTCCAAATTTTGCGAAAATTGCAAGACCCATGACGAAACTAGGAGCCATTTTTATGGGAATGAAACATGTAAAATAGCGTTTGAAAGTCTTAGCGAAGCTCTCATTGAAGCTCACTTATTGCTGGCTCACCAAGACACTTCAAAGCCATTCCAGCTTTACATCGATGCATCAAACCGCGCCATTTGTGCTGCTCTCGTGCAAGACACGGTAAAAGGTCAGAGAGTGGTTGAATATCTCACATCATTTGAATGCTACATAACAAAGGTGGCCTGTAATTGCCAAAAAAGAAAACGCAATTGTTAACGGCATTCAAAAATCAAGATGGCTTTTTGGCTTAAAATTCACCGTCATGACGGCCCATAAGCCCTTAAAACATATTTTTACCAGCGAAATGAGAAATGCAAGAATCCAACGCTGGGCCATAATTCTCGATGAAAACGATTGCCATTCCCAGTACGTTTCTGGCAAGCAAAATGTTGTAACGGATGCACTCTCACGTCTCGAATCACCATCAAACGTAAATGTTAAAGACTCCGACCAAACACCAAGGGTGTTGTGGGACTCAGAAGTGGAGAAATGTCCAGGAGAAAAGGGGCACCATCGGGAAAGCTTTCGAGAATTTCTGTCGAACAATGCCGACTTTAAAAGTCTGCAGGAAAATGACCATGGTGTTATGGTTCGTAATATTCTTGCGGATCAGGAGCATCCAAAATTTGCCGACATCTCCGTTCATATACGGTCTTGGACGATTCAATAGTCCTCATTACAGACACTCAAAATTGTACTCCATTTCCTAGTTTTCAGTTAACCGATGTTCTAGTGGTAATCGGTATATCATTAACGCAGTTGATGTTTTTTTTGGGGGGGTGGGTGGCCTACGCCATTTGCCAACGAATCAAGAAGTGTAGTAATCGTGGCACAAATCCTTATTGAGCATATTATCCCACGTCATGCCTGTCACCGTGTTATTGTATCTGGCGATGGGACTGAATTCTGTAATACAGTCGTTGAACAAATTTCCGCATTCTTTAACATGAAGCATGTCCACACATCAATCAGCCGCAAGCAAGTGGCAACTGTGAGCGATTTAACCCGGTAAAAACGATATGTGAGCGAAACTCACCGGCCGACGAGGCTGGGACATATAACTTCTCCCTCTTATTTCTGCACGTAAAGCTGCGAAAAACGATAGCACAAAATTCAGTCCACTTTTCGTCATGTATGATCGTGATCGAGATCTTCCCATGGACATTCTTGTATCTCCAAAGCTCAGATATCAAGGAGATGAGTATGTTCACACTATGTTGCAAAATCTTCATCGCTCGTATCATCAAATTCGGCATAACCTGACCTTAAGCCACGATAAAAGCAAATTTTGCTACGACGGAGAGACAAAACCAGTTAGATTCAAGTTGGCGACATGGGATATTTTAGGGATGCCTCGGTTGTTGTAAGCCCTTCATCAAAACCCACGTTTCACTGGAAGCCTTTTCGTCGCGTGTTAAAATCCATTCGTGACGTCACGTCACTACTTAAAGATCAATCGACAGACAAAGCAAAAACAGCCAACGGTCCACATTTGCGTCTGGCTGATTCAAACACTCCATGGCCATGGCAAAACGTATTCAAGGAGCCTGGTCACGTTTTTCAAATATTCAAGAGGATGCAGAATTCGTGCATCCCCCCCCCCCTCAGTGTTCAACCACTTAGGAAGTCAAAATTATCCACAGACTATTAACCTTCCTTCGAATGCACGGACCCAACTCCACCTGTTGTACCAACTCCCAGTTGCCATGCTGACCCCAGTTGTCAAATACCTAGAAAAAACAAGTCACCTTTCAGAATGTCCAAGATAAAACGATCAAGATGATATCACACTGTCAGAACTTCCTCGTCGGCTGAAAGGTGAAGAAGAGGAAAATGTGCCTCTCAGCAAAGATCCCTGTTTGTCGTCACCGGGGGCACTCCCTTAACAATGAGACTGCCTCACGCGTGATAACAGTCATGAGAGATCGCATGTACTACAACACATTTGGTGGGTGGAATGATTCGCAAGGTCAAATTAAATATGGATGAATGAAAAAACTTGAAAGTTCAGCCGGATTTTCAAGGCATTCAAGAAGCCAGGCGGTAATGTGAGACCCAGGAAAGAAGAGATTCGAGGACGATCCGCCGCGTTTTATGCCAAAGAAGTGCTTCACGAAAGGACTTATCTATGACTTTGGACGCAACAGATGAGCTCAAAACTGCGCCCTCGGGCTACCAGTTTATTTCGTGTATCACAGCTACCACCCTGCGGGGTACCTACCCCAAGCGAATCCATGGAAATTCTGAGCCCCAGTTGGCATTAGAATTGAGCTTCAGTTTGGTAGATCACCCGACAGAACAAAACCATCGCATCTCAGTTGTCTATGATGGTGTACGGTAGCGAGTGCAAGTGTATCTCCCACCTTCCTGGCTGAAATATATTTCGGGAGCAATCGGGTATAGCAGCGTAAGAAGCTTATAAGTTGCACCAAGCTCCTCGGCAGGGGCTCCTAAGCCGGACATGGCCAGGCACATTCGCGTGACTCCATCCCACGGGGACAGTCAAGTCAATGCACACTGGGGCCTAGTCACTCACCAGAGCTAGGCCCTGACGCTTGCTAGTTTCATGGTGCAAGAGGTACCGCTGGTTTGTTCCACCTTTCCCTGGCAAATGCCGGATAAGACTTGCCCGATCATTAACGAAATGCAGCCTAAGAGCGCATCACAACCCACATCCATAACATTTTGGCTATTCATAATGAACGCAGTGGATCAGTTAACGATATTTCTCTTCTCACAGCAGGCTCAAGTTATAAGACTGTCGACCGTGCAGTGTCATCTCGCTACCGCAGAAGCAAGATCAGGTGCACTCCAGCAGGTCCATGGTCTCCACCGCCGACTTTAGCACCCGGAGTGCCGCATGGATGGTGCCAGCATCGAGCTGGAACTTGGAAGCCATGCATCCACCTTGACAGCGTGCTGTTTGAAGACGGGGATGTGCGTGACATGCTGGCCGAATGCATAGGTCTTCCGACAGGTGGAGCGTAGTGCAACAATATTGGCGACATCAAATCCCTCCATCGACACTTGGCGAGTCCATGCTGGCTGAGCTGCTAAGTTGCGTGACTGAGTTGCTGCCGGCTGAAGACACCCTCGGTTTGGACTCGCTGCGGGTCTTGAGTATTGCGCAAGAGCTGGCACATCTGGCGTAGTGAGTGAGCGATCCCCAAGGCCAGTTCAGACGGTCAGTTCGGTGCCGGACATGCGACGTCATCCGCCGAAAGTCAAATGGGCTTGCTTGCGTCCCGGTAATAAATCCATGCCTGAGGATGAAAAAGCTCTAACAGTGAAAAACGCACAGCGCGGAATGCCTGGCTGCTTGGCAATCGAACTGTGCCCAGTTTTTTCACCGCCATATTTGCTATTTATTAAATACCCAGCACGTGCACCACACCCAAGCTCTCTCGCTTTCAATGTGAACTCATCCGGTCACTCTATTCACTTTAGAACTTAGTTGGGCAGATTGAGGCTGAGTGCTTAAACGCTAATACGAGACGCCCGCACTGTCCCACGGATCCCCAACCGAAGCAGTAGCCCTCTGAGTGGCCTTCAAGGTCAGGGGTCAACGGGCGGGGTGCGTTCTTATTGCATCCTACGGGAAGTATTTCTGGATCTATGGCCTCTCCAGCCTTCCAATTGGGCTTTTGATCTTTGGCCCCGAAGGGACATTAAACTCTTTTTTGGCCTCCTCAAACAAAGCCCGTGATCGATTCGGGGACACTTGCCGACATATGGCCTACTGTTAAGCACCCGGAGTTCGTGGATCCATGACCGACACTGGGGCCCAATTATTCTTTCAGGCGCCCAGACCAATGCAAATCATGGGCTACTGCTTCTTTCAAAAACAAAGACCGCACTACACTTACAACACACTGCATAATACTTGTCAGCCTTTGCCACGATGAAATGATTGAAGATTCGAAATAGTATTTCCTACGATATTGTCAATGCTAAATGCAATTTCCACCCAAAATTCATCTCTTTCCATTGCTCAAATTCCAGCTCAGTCCTTGGGTCCGTCAACCACCCTTGCGTAACTAAGCCTTGCTTGCGTCGGCGCTTGATGTTCGCGTTAAAGCGTCACACCGTCGCCTATGACAACTGATGAGATTGTCGGCAAAAACTTCCTTAAAGTGCTGTAATCCGCCATAGCTGTCCACTAATCCATTGCAAAATCTAAATGGAAAAGTTTAAGTTTCACAAATATAAAAAGCACTGAAGTTGATAAAGAGACTGAAAATGTTCATAAAACCACATCAGTCTTCACTTTCATTGAAAGGCAACTCTTAAAAGACCATGAACGAATACCTCCGGTGACGTCAATCAGCTGAATCGTGCAAACACATGTACATGTACATTGTACGTGCAAATACGTTTACATTGAGACGGCAACGGCCTGATAGGAAGGATACCACGGTAATTTTTTTTAAAACACATGCTGTGAACACAGAGCAAAACCGTGGCGCAAATCCTAGCGAGACAAAACGTGGAGCACACATAGAACACGTACGTGATAGTCTACATATATAGGATAACGTTTTATCCTGCCACCTGTTGTCACCGCTCCGATTCTGCCCGTGAGTGGAAGCACTGTGACGCTCGCTTCTTGTAAGCCGCTGAATGCGCAGAGCGCTAACCGGTCACCACAATCATATCATTCACACTACCTGCCAGAAGTATTTAAGTGCCAGCTGATGTTCGGTCGCTGCCTGCGTGCAGTGAGGAATAACTCACAGTAATGAAACGCTGTAAGTTACACACGATGCAGGCTCAAATAAATCTTCAATAACAAAAATCGTATGAAACAATCAAACAAACTTCTGCTCTTGTTTTAATACAGGCATGTTGCCGAAATATCAAGCCAACTATATCTCAATTCTCCTGTTTTTTCTGCGAGGAATAAGGCTATTACTACTGTTTTATCTATGTGAATAATGCTCGTCGCTTATGCACTGAACAACTTACGCGAATTCAGACGTTGATGAAAAAACCAAATATATAAACGTCCTAGATCGCTGAAAAAGGTATTCCACGCTTTTGAACCATGGTCAGCAACGCAGCAACTTAGAAATAGCATGCAAAACAACTTATACCCTTGAACGAGTATTGCACGACTTACCTTGCGTGTGGAACTTACCAGCCTTCCACAAGGCTAGGTAGCCTCCGCCAGCACTCAAGACTGTCGGCGTTATATACTTCTGAGGCAAGGGTTTCCGCTCAGTTAGCTTCCGCCGATCTCTGGCACCGACTATACGTACTCCACAAACGGCACCACCCCGTCCTCTTCACGCGCTGGCCACAGTGCCTACTATCGCAGCCCGCATTCCATAACGCTCCTTGTCGCTTGAACATCCGGCCGAGGTGTACGAAACCAGTACTTCCTATTTCCTGTCAGAACCCAACGCTCCGCCTGGCTCTGACATTCCGACAAGATCAGCAAGTGATCTATTTCATGACGGACCGGACGAAGACGAGTCGCCCACTGTAGGACCGCTGATCGCGCTCCGGTCTCACGGTTCGGACGTCGTACCTTGATCGATCAAGGCAGCGCTTGCTCACCTTACGCCGCACCACCGCTAGGCCGCTTCACCTGGACCCACGTGTTCAGGCCCCAATGACCCCGGGCCTCATCACCGGCAACACATCCGGCAAGCTCGGGACAAGGCCCGCCCAGGCCGGCGGATCATTCAGCATCACAGGATCGCGCAGTATCGTGCATATTACGCAGTATCACGCGGATTACTAAGTCACCACATGAGTCCAGGACTAGCCCGCCGTGGCCACGGCGTTCGGGACAACCCCGACCCCCGCCGCCACGAGCGAGCCGGGACGGACCTCTGCTACGATTGCATCACCGACCGTATCAGGTAGCCCGTCCCCGGCAGTCAGCGGGCGTACTGCCCTCAACATCATCTCAACTGCTCAGGCGTTGAACTCTCAGTCAGCTGTTCAACTATGCGTCAACTGGCTGCAGTGGCTGTAGTGGCCGCCGCTGCGAGCGCTGGTGCTTGATCAGCACCCGGCCGCCGTCCCGCGCTGCACTGCCCGGCCGCCGTCCCGCAATACCAGCCATGCCGTCCCACAGCGCCCGGCCGCCGGGCCGCGATGCACTGCCCGGCCGCCGTCCTGCAATACCAGCCATGCCGTCCCACAGCGCCCGGCCGCTGGGCCGCGATGCACTGCCCGGCCGCCGTCCCGCAATACCAGCCATGCCGTCCCACAGCGCCCGGCCGCTGGGCCGCGCCGCCTCGCGCCAGCATTCCTCACCGGCCCGCAGCGCACCTGGTGAGCCCGGCTTGACTGTCGTCATAGAAGGTGTGTGGCAGGGCATATCCATGCAGCTCAGATTGCGCAGCGACATTTAGCCTGGACTGAAACAACGACGGGTGCAACCCCGCGATGAAAAGTGTGTCCAGTTATTACAATGGACCATTCCATGTGACAATTACTTTGTTAGTGAATGCGTTTGGTATCATGTCTCGTTACCGTTTGTGCATTGATTAGCATGTTGACGTTTGCATGTTGTATTACCCTGTTGGAGCAGCAGCTACAATTTTTACTATTTACATTGATACGCCCGGCAGCTGGCTCCGCGGTGTCAATCGGTACGCGCTCGCCGCGAGCTGTTATCAAGCGCAACGAGTGTTACCGTCTGCTTAGGAAGTTTGATCGCGAGTAACGATAGAGCTAGTTTTCTATCTTGATTATGTTGCTGCAGGATGTAGTATGAGAAAAAAACCGCATTATGGTTTATGTAACCTTGTAAGTATATGTCATAGTATGTGTTACGATTCCCACTCATGATACGTTCGCATTGATCAGTGAGGACGACGAACCACGCGCTGTGATTGCTATAAACCATCATTTATTTTTACAACATTCATGCATTATCAACACGCAAATGTAGCATGTGTCCACCTTTGCAGTCATAGTGAATAGTAGAAGCATGCAATTAAATGAAGATGCTGGGCTCTTCTTTGCCACAATTTTTTTCGTCCTGAGCCTACCAGCTTTGTCTCGCATCAACTCATTTATTATCCTTGACTCAAACCATCGTTATCACCACATCATTAACTTTCATTATCGTCACATCATTACCTCACTCCTGCACTCGTAATAGACCTCAAAATGTAAGCTCTCAAGTCCATTTGCGAGGAACATTACGCATATAGGTAAGACAGAAGTAGTAGTCTTATTACTCATAGAAAAAACCAGGAGAATGGAAATGTAGATGCGCTGATATTTTGGCAACATGCCTTTATCGAAACATGCCTGTCAACAGCATGCATATCCACTACTGCTGTTCTTTTCTATGAGGGCATGTTAACAAAATATCAAATCATCTATATCTCTATTTTCCCGGTTTTTCTACGAGCAATAAGGCTTTGACTGCTGTCTCATCTATGAACCTCAAAATAGGTTCAGAGATAGAACTCAATAGGGTAAATATGTTTAGTTTGCTAATCTGTTCGTTTTGATTTGCCAGTGCAAAATGTCAGCATGGCTCGTTGCCTAAACAATTGTGCTGGACGATTATCTGTAATTGCGGCACATGTGTGGAGGCTGAAAATCATGAAAGTGTTTATAAAGATGTGAACGATGCTCCCCTCAACGTGCAATCGCTGGTTTTCCGAAAATATTGCATAGTGCTTAAAGAGCAAGATTATTCGCAACCCACGTTTAAACAGCTTGCGATCATTTATATCAGAGGTTGTTATTTGATATCAAGATCAACCAACCATAGCATCCAACCAGTAAAGCGTTTTAACCAACCACTTTTAGAATTGTGATGCTGGCAAGACCACAGCATTATCGTGTTTTGGATATGTTCATTTGTGGTGCAGAATGCTTGATGTCATATGACAACCCTTGGTTGCTGTTTTTGATCGGCCGTTTCAACGGGAGGTGAGGATGTTGTTCCGTGGCTAGCATGCAACAATTTGAGAAAACCAGCCATGACATCCTTTTAGGTGTGCGATGATGGCAAGAGCACACACAGCATGCTGTTTTGGATTCCTTTATTAGTGTTGCATAATGTTTGTTGTTCGTAATTGTTTCAGCTGACCCTCCTCAGTTTTCACATGCAGAGTAACAAAAACAAAGCGCAGAAATATCATCAACCATTTCATTGGCTCGAATAGCACATACGGCAAATTAAACAAGACGCGATATGTAAATCATTTACTGCTTGGAGGGCATTAATGGGTGATGTTGATGTTGAATGACAGCCCTCGAATGCTGTCTCGTACAGCCTGCTTAGACGTAGAATGCTGATTTTGTTCCGTAATTATTATCAAATAGTTTCGCAAACCAGCCATCGCATATTGACTGGAATATTGTGAAAATCATGGGAGGCCTCCTTCTCAATCTTTTATCTTCACATTTTGCTTAAACGTATTGATAACAAGCGCAATTTTTTAAAGCCATTTAGTTATATTCACCTGTGCTCGCAAAAAAGGATAAAATAGCAACATCGGTGCACATAACTCAGTCTAGCAAGCCGTTTTAGTTTGCTGTGATGACAAGAGCACATCATAATGATTGTTGAATTTCTTTACTCATGATTTGCAACCTCAGCTGTTGATCACTTCAGCTATACACACTTCTCCAGTTTTTAGCCTGCAGATCTTTACAAAAACAGCAGAGAGGAAGGCAGTAAATATTTTATTGGTACCAACGAGACATAATGGGTACGAAACAACGCATTTGTTTCTTCACTGTTAAGATGTTCGACTGGAATTCAACTGGAACAATTCAACAATGCATCTGGAAATATGACGGGCGAGACCACCGCACGGTTTGAAAATTCGGAATATTCGAGTGATGAGAGGCGAACATTGCGCATTTGATAGCACTGATGGATGACTATGACGCAATAAACGAACACCAGGCCATCTGCTGTGGCTTTTTGGTATTTATGTGAGAAAACCCAAACAGACAATTTTATTGACAAGCTGTAGCCTTTCTCACAAAGGCAGTTTTTTGTACAGTTGTATTGTAGTTTGTAAGTTTGTATGTGTAGTTGTAAAAATGTGTTTCATGAAGCACAAAACTACAAAAAACAACTACAACCTACAAATCTACAAATCTACACACCGAAGTACACAAATTTGTTGAGACTTTGTAAACAATCACATAGGTTTGTTTCATAAAGGCCAGCTGATCTTACAGTCATGATGAATGTGTAAAATGGAAAGTACAAATCACAACTACAAATCAACGATGGCCCAGCCTGTTGTAGAAAACTTGGTCACAGGTGTACACCAGTGCCATTATACATTTGAATCAGTTATTCAAGCTTAAGATTACATTGTCAGGCAGTGTTGCACTCAGACATGGATGCTGGATCTGCAGTAATGCAGAGAAGGCAGAGAAATGCAAGAAAATTCAGAGACAGAATCAACATGGCCTGGGAGCTACCTGAGTCCTTTCGGTAAGCATTACCCATTATTTGTGGCACTTGACTTTGATAGTGATTTGGGTTTGAAGGCACATCACCCTTTAACTTTATGTCAAGCCAATTGACTTTGTTGAGCAATCACCCAGTTCCCTTAGTGTTTTGAGCACCTTGATAGGGTATGCACTGGCCAATGAATGTAGTGTATTCATATAATCAACATTTGTCTTTGCCTGTCCACACTGATGCTGAATATATCCCATCAATCATTACTATAAAGCAATCACAGCAATGTAAGTTGATTGTTTATAGCATTTATTCTACTTCACAGGTACCGCTTCAGGATTACTGCAAGGGCTGCAGATGCCATTCTAAATCATATTGGTGAAAGATTGAGCCATCCAACAAAAAGAAGCATGGCACTAAGCCCAGAGCAGCAGTTCCTCCTAGCCATGAGGTCTGTCTAGATTTTTGTACATTGTTGCACTGTTAGTACCATGAATGCCTATTTTTCAAAGCAAATGTATCAAATATATTGAAATGTTCAAAAATTTAAACGGTTTTAATCCTGGTTCCATGTAGGTCCCGCTATGAACTCTTCCTCAATTTTCAATTTGTTGATGTCACACATAAATCTGTTGTATACATTTCAGGTTCTATGCAACAGGTAGTACGTACATCATGGTTGGGGACGGCCACGGCCCCTCTAAGGCGACAGTGTGCAGGACCGTACACCGTGTCAGCGGACTGCTCCTGGATGCCTTTGGTGCAGTGCTCACCTGGCCCAGAGGACAGCAGCTGACAGATGTGAAAAGAAAATTGCATGCCATGCATGGACTACCTGACATTGTTGGTACGTTTCTATTATTCTCTTCAGTACCTGCATTACGTTCAGCTCTTGGCGTTAGGTATATGAGGCAGTGCTTGGACGTCACTTCTGTAGCCCAGAAATAGATTTTGCATCTAATGTCACGCACTGTTCAGCCATCAACCATTGCAACCCATAAACATTTAGATTTGAAGCTGAAAATGAAAATTACGACCAACCGTTCCCATTGGCCTCTGAGCCCCTCCCACGCGCCACGAAGCCCATGCGCGCGGCGCGCTCTGCCGCTTGATGATTTTTGCTCAGAACAATGTCTTCATCGCTAAAATAACCGAACCAGAACCACATGTTTTCTGTTTTGTCCGCCAACAGTATGACGTTTAGCATGCATGTCTTTTGAGCGTAAATCAAACATTGTTTGAAGTGGATGCTGCAGGTTTTGGCAAATGGGAGTGTGATCATTATTTCAACAGGTTTCTTAACTGTTCAACAGGCGCAGATCGATTGGGGCCACGGCCATCCTCCCCCCTTTGGTCTTGAGGTTTAAAACCAAAACCGAAGCACTAATCGCAGGGCATACGAGGTCGGGTTGTGGCACACGAAAACCGGAACATACGAGGTCAAAATGTCAGACAGCAGTCAAAGGGTCTCTTGCACTGATCGTGGGCTTCATGAGACAGCGATGGCCCGTTTGTCAGTCAGCTGACAGAGACCACCTACACGAAACAGGCTGCTCCGTGCCGATGTGGTCCCTAGAGGGCCCCTGTCTAATTTAGGAGCAAGGCCGCACCCGCAAATGACAATCTGTAAGCTGCCCAGCCGTGCGACTGGAGACTTCATGACCATTAATGCTTTTCGTCCTTATTTCAGGCTGCGTTGATGGCACACACATCAATATTACTGTGCCGAACAGCCAAACGGACAATTACACAAATCGGAAGGGTGCCACGAGCATCAATGTCATGGTCGTGGCAGGACCCGACCGCCGAATTTTTGCGGCGTCCGCACACACCAGTGGTCGTGTTCACGACGCCAGGATTCTGCGAACGTCCGGGATTGTGGAATAGTACGTGTATGCACCCGTTTATTTTAAATTGTTGCTTTTTATCCTGTGAGATGATGTCTTACTGTCATAAAGCCATATTTCCTGCGGCAACATTGGTGATGTAAGAATCAGAATTTGTTATAGCTACACGTTAATATTTGGATTGCCTTTGTGCCCAGAATTACCCCTTTTTCGTGAATTGGTCCCCTTGCACTGCACCCTTCTTCAGCTTTCACACCATAACCTTTAAATGTCGAGGCGTTGAACACACCGTGTACAAGAACACTGATTTTGACATTTGTATCATTATTAAAAGTGCTGCTAACTTCTGTGAATGCTGTTGTTGTCAATGTCATTGGGTAATGTAATCACGCATTCTTTGCCGAAAGCCACGAAGCAATAATGCTGAATGTTGCTGTTTTTATGTGTGTGTTTTTTTTTTTTGGTGCCTAGCTTGACTAACGCATGCCGTTTTCGGTGCGGTCTTAGCTTCACCAATAGTGGCCCGTCACCAGGCGCAGTCTTGCTGGGAGATAGCGCTTACCCTTGCCTCCCGTGGCTTTTAACGCCAATTGCGGCTCCTGAGACTGACGAAGAGAGAAGGTCGGTTGCAGTTTAAGCGCACCTGGGTGTCTTGCTTATGCATGATAGCCATTTAGAGCTGAAGTGAGTCAACGTGTCGCTTCCCGATAGGAATGTACCGGAAAGCGATCAATGAACAAAGTAGTACTGGCTGTTCAAAATCTTCCATGAGGACATGAAACATGGATAAGGACATGAGTTGAAGCGCAATTGGAAGAGTGTCTTAGCTGTTCTCATGTCACGGGCTGGATGCTGTGGCGTTTGTGCATTTATAAGCCTTTTTCGTTTTTACAGGCTGGGTCATGGGTGTCGATTTGTATTCTTTTGTGGGAGCCCTGCCTCCCTTCAAACATCTGCCTCCCTTGACACGTCTGGGTTGGGGATGGGGATAGGGCCAGGCGCGGTGCGCTCTTCGCCTACATGTTGCGACTGTTCACATGTTGTTCTTGCGTCCTCTCCAAAAACCAGGTACAACTCGGCACATGCTAAGACACGCGTGATAGTAGAGAATACTATCGGCGCCCTTCGGATGAGGTTCCAGGCGCTAGACACGAAAAAGATGCGGCTGAAAAAGATCGAGTCATGCGTACGCGTCACCATGTAAGTTTTTAACATTCGCTGGCAATACCGGACCTTCCATTAAAAATATCTAAGGACATCTCGGGATAAGCGCTTTCTGCCAAACAACGACAAATTAATACTTGTATGTATGCAGGCGTTTATGTAGTAATGCGATGTATGCATGCACTCATGTAGTTATAAATTTGTGTACGGATAAATATGTGTGTATGGTTGCATACATAAATAGGTGTACTAATGCACGTTTCTATAAATTCAGGCATGAATGAATGTATGCATCTCCGTACGTTTAGATGCTTCCAGATCTAGTAATGATTGTGCTACGCGTCGACGTTGGTCAATTGTGGGGAGAGGACGCTGGTGTATAGCCGCTTCCGCTGGCACCACCAACACCATAGCCTTTGGATGTATAAAAGCGGATTCAGAGCCCGTTTTAATACCGTCTAGTTCAGTTATGGGGGCCTCTTTAATCTAAGTTTCGGTGATCTGCGGACGGTTGCAATGCATTCCAGTTCGGGGAACAAGGGCCTCCCAAAACATTTGCAGGGGCGAAAACATACCATTACTCCCGTCACTCACCCTCCGCTGTGCGGTCCCTATACCCGAAATGAGCCGATGTCAACCACTATTTTCGGCTGCACAACGGAGTGCTAGGCCGGGTTGGACAAACATAATGGCCAAGTACAGATAACACATTAGATACACAAAAAGAGCTCTTTGTACCGATAATGTCGAGGACGACATGATCCAGCTTGTCGAGGCCGTCCTCACCGCCCTCTCCAGAGCGCCGCAGCCGATCTCGTTTCTCTGAGGGCGTAGCATGTTGAAGTGTTCAGTAGCAATGACACAATCCCATTTCGATCACGATAGAGTGGAGCAGGGGTCTTTACAGCACATATAACCAAAAATTCGGGAAGTAGTGAAATAACGTATGCAGAACGCACAAGGGAGACGACCAATATATCATGCATACCTCTAAGGGCGTCGACGTGGTGCCCAGAATGGCAATCAGCATCCACCGCTGCCAAAGACAGAATGGTTCTTCAATCATGGCAGGAAAATGTGAAGTGCCCATGTTTCCACCCACGGTGCTCCTTAATTGAGAAGAGCCTTAACTACGTTTGCATTGTTATGATGTTACATTGGATTGTTTATGGAACACTTGCATTGGAACACTTCTTTCCAAGGCAAGGTCAAAAATTTTCTGGGAGCCCCTGAGAGGTTCTGGTTGAGAAAGGTCGTCGATTTTGAAATGCATCGGTTTGGAAAATAAACACGCTTTTCGTAACTGGGCTCTTAAATCAGTGTTGCTCTGCCCCCCTCCCCCCCCCCACCCTCCTTTCTTTGACTAACAGGCTCCGTCCTTGCCCTCCTGCCATATCTGAGCATTTGGCGGTCTCGGCTGGCGAGGCTCATTACCACGGATGATCCCGGGAGAAGCGGGTCATTGATAATTTTACCAAATTTGGGGCTTCGAGAATTTGCGTTTAACGGAATTGGACGAAGACCTGCTCCGTGTGCAACCGGATGTAGTCCACAATAATCCCCCTCCTACAACTGACGTATTTTGGGCGAACTGTCCATCACTATCAATGACCTTGGCAGCGAAAGCGCGCCATCGGGGCAGGATTTCCATTTGCGTGTGCGTGGCTGGTGGGTGATTTTGAGACTCGCGCGTTGTTATCGTCCACGATTAGCCCCAAAATTGTACAAGTCAGTGCGTTGGTGACCCTACTCCATATCAGTCAAGACAGTATCTCGGTTTTTCTACATAACACATGAAGGCAGGGATCTTTCAATTGCGAGCATTCCACGCTATTACGCTCGTTAAAGATGGCCGGGAACCGCCCGAAGTGAGCACTCCGCCAGTGTCACCATCAGCGGGGCTTGTGACGACAAAATGGAACATAAAAACATGGTGAGCTGGGCGTGTGGTTTCTCCCTTCGATTTGCGCAAGCTGAGCCGCACAGAGCCGCATCGCACTTGTGCATGGAATGAAATGGGCGTCGTGTCAGACGCCATGTTTCAGGCTAGGCGGGTATGCAAGCAAATGTAATCAAGCTGTGCTATCCCCCCTCGCTTTCTAATGCTGATTTTCACCGCAGAACATTTTCTAGGATCAATGTAAGGTCGCTTAACAGTAACGTGTATAAGTTCTAGGCGTTGTGTATTCTTTGCTTCAAGTCATGGACGAAACAGAGAGGGTAGGTGAGCGTGGGGCGTCAGGGGGGGGGGAGGGGGACTTACCACTCCTCTTTACGATGAATAAGTACGATGAGCGGCTCAGCACATAAAGTTTCAAATTATCGCACCGAGCTTGCTCAGCGTACTGCTCCGATGTCTTCCCAAAAGATATTGGATCTCCCCAGCATACAACCAATGAAACTCACCTCGGGTCGCGCGCAATTGATTGGCATAAATGCCATGCCGCATCTGTTTTACGGTGGTGGTGGTCTTCACCAGCCCGAGCCTTTGGGCAAGCACGAGCATCTCTGCTCACTGGTTTTGCCGTTTGGCCTGGCCGGCTGCGGTTGAAAATGTTCCGAACATTTACTGTGGAAAACAGTAGTTACCTAAATGACGACGGACGGGCCTGCCGCAGCCGTAGCATTCTGTCCTGGAGAGCTAGTGCAAACTTACAATGGGGGCTAGTCAGCCTCTTACATTGTGAGACCGCCCAAAACAGACTAATGATTGGGTGCAGGCACGCATATCTAGCAAAATGAGTTAGATGAGGGCAGGCACTGGTTTTTGGTTTTGATTTATTAAAACGTTGCGGCCAAAGCCGTCGAGATTTCCAAAGAAGTGGCAGTTTATTCCAATTTCAAGTCCTTTTGACAACGGCAGTGATGGTTTAGATGCTCTTTATTACATTTCAAGTGTTTTTTGGGCAATCACTTGAAATTTGCTTTTTTGGTTACTAAAACAGAGGAATGGTAATCAGTGCGTTAAGCTTTGAAGCAGCACCTTTACAGCTACCATATATTAAAATTTACCCCATGGTTGTCCTCGTCAAATTGGTTTCATATTGATTTCGTTATAGTAAGTGCCTATCACCAAAGGTAAGTACCAAACATGCTCACGCTACAATGCATTGCAAGGGGAAAACGAGATCTTACCGATCTCCTGCTCCTTATTTCTTTGAAAAGCTCCACTTTTTTAGCGCGGGCGAGACCTCGGGACGTCATGTTTCACAGCGGTGAATGGATCATCTAACAATTTATTGACGCGACGCGGTTGGGCTATACTTTCACAAAATATCGCTGGTGTATTGCTCATTTGTTTACTTTTGCTTGAAGCAGTGAGACTGGTACGTTGCATGACATTGGGAATGTTCTTGGTTAGGTATATGTGGTTACATAATAATTGGTCAATTCCAATAATTCTGCGGCACTTCAAACATTACCGGCACATGTTCTTTTCGGTGGCGCAAAGAAACCGTGTCGATTTGTATTTCTGCGCGACATATTTATCACTCAATCAGTGTTTTTCTTCCCTCTTGGCATTTCGCGATGCCAGCTGACGATTACAACACTGCTGATTGGTCGAGAGAAAGCACACACGGTGCATAATTTTACAACTACAATTCTACAACCCGCGCCGGGTTTATGAAACAGTTGTAAGTTGTAGTTTGTAAATTCTAAATTACAACTTACAAACACAAACTATTTGTAACAAATCTTTGTGAGAAAGGCTACTGGAGGGCGATCTGCTCTAAACGAAAAGGGTGAATACAGATGTATCAGCAATTTGCACCGGAGTTCAACACCTGCAATCTCGTGTGGTGAAAAAAACTTAATTCTAGAAAGCTTATAAAACCACAAATGAGGTCACAAAAAGCTGTTGGCAAAAGTGTATCAATGCGCCAACACCATATATACTTCAGCGAGGAGCCTGAAACCGTGCACGTTCCACATTGATGCTGGCCATGAAGCGATACTTCACCGTCCGGCCCATCCTTGGCTGACATTTGATCGGTTATCTGATATGACTCTAACAAGGTACCCTACTGAAATTCGGGGAGGCGCCCATACTCTTATAGAACAAGAGCGCTCGCATCGCGACGGCACCTTGAAGCCAAATTGGGCACCTGCCAAGACACCTGTCGTCAGGGGCACGAAAAGCCCGAAAGTCGGAAAGCTTTTTTGGAGGGGTAGGACTGCGGACCGATGGGTCGATGGTGTTGTTTGATAGCCTTGCGTTGGAGTTACCAATCTCGCCACGGCTTCACTCTCTTGGGTTGATCATACATAAAATTAAAACTTTATCATATATTCGTCAATCACGCTCTGCCGTGCCTTACATCATGTTCATTTCTTGTGTTCGTTCGTTGCCGCATATGGTTTTTCTCTTCTCGCTCGATGATGACTTTTTCAAAACTGTGCCACATTTTCGTCTGCAAGTTGTCCAACAGACTTGCTATGTCATTGGCGGTCGACTCAGATTTTTAGAAATATCTTTGTTTTCGGAAAGTCGTGAATGTCGGCCAGGTGCCAACACGCTGCTAAACCCAAGTTTTTTCCATAAGAGTATCGTAGCCTATCGTAAGAATATCGTATCGTCTTTCAAAAAAATGTGCAGCGAAGTTCATTTAAATCAACGGACCAAAAGCTCACCGCCGAATGGGTCCGATGTTTGGGTGTTGTCCGATAAACCTGTGCTGTGGCTGTGAAATGCGCACGGTCGCTTGTCGCCATTCATTATTATTTCGAAACGGCATCACAATTTCATCACCCGTGCTTTCCACGCACTTGTAACGTTACTGGTGGTCTCCGACAAGGCTTTAGAAGTCCGTCCTCATCACTGGAGGCCCCTGTGCGGGTATTACCGCAGGTGCAATGCGGCGAAACGCTAGCGAAATGGATTTTTAACTTTAATAAGTATTTTTTAATGGGCCTATGACGTAACAGCTGATAAACCTTGCGGTGAAATCTGTGCGATCTTGCGGTGTTAAAAGGTCACCAACCCCGTAGGTCTTGCGGTCCAATGCATCCTGACACAGTGTGACGGTGCTCACCGTGACGTGTAGTGCTTGGCACGTGCAAACGCGCCTGTACCTCATTGGTTAACGTGCTAAACACGAAGCTTACAAAGTGCAAAAAAAATGCCGAATCATTGATGAAGGAGGGACTATATCTTGACAATGATGGGTAAGTTCAAAACGAAATAAGCCAATTTTGGCTCAGTAAAGGATGGGGGAACCCTACGGCTGACGGTGCGGGTCAGTACCTGCGGCGGCGTGTGTGTGCAAGCAAAACCACGAATCCGTCGGTTTTAGGACGGTTTTCGGGATTCATGTCAGATCTCAGTAGTTCGTACAGATAAATTCATGCATGTAACACTACAATATAGGCGCATTCACGGTCTACAACTCAACTGTGCAGCATAACGCTCTGCACCCCAAAGGAACGCCAGAAACCGATCGGGAAATTACTAGTGTGATATATTTCTTAACCTGTCTCGAAGACATTACGCCAAGCCTAAGCCACAAGAGGTGGCGACGTAAAAATGATACAGACGTACAGCGCTACACAACTGCTTTTTAAAGAGAATATGATGGATGTCTGACACCCGTTTATGAAGAGCTAGCGAGAGCAGAAGTAACCGGTACATACTCTGCGCTATTACGACCGCTCGGGGGCTATACCTCTTCCGGGGCTGCATTCCGGGCGCATACATGGGAGCGGAGGATGTAACCATCCGGGAATTATGCCCTTCGAAGGTTCGCAGCCGACAGAACTTTTTGAACCTGTGCGGGGAGACTCCCACTGGATTTCTAGTGCAACACCGTAACCACTCTACTCAGCCACGGCTGCTACGCGAGGAACAAATGTCGCAATACTTTGCAGGCAATAGCTTAATACGTGACCGCTTGAAATTGCAGATTACGTCGGTGATATAACTGGCACCACTTCACTGACCTGTCACCGAGTATGAATTAGCCACGGGTTACAAAGACACGGTGCCACAGTTCAGGCAAAATAATTTACAGCCGTCGACTTTGATCCTTTTATTCGGTCACCAGAACACTACTAAAACTGGCATTGGAAAAACAATCACTTGGCAAGACCGGGTCAGACAGCCCTCTCGAAACCACTCGAAGTATGGTGCTTAGGTAAACACCAGGTCAGGACTGACCATCTCGAAGAACAGGATGTGCTCTTCGCATCTTTGGTGTGGCGCATACGGATGGGCTGGACTCTGGACGACATTGCTGATTGATGAGCCACATCAACGACCGCAGTTCGGTGATGTTCCCGGGCTGCGGGACCTCGGTGATGGCATTGGTCTTTTCGCAGTTAGACAATAAGCTATCCGGTGCAATGCGGGATTAGCAGTTCGTCGACGCACCTATTGCATTCGTCGCTTGACAACATGAGTCCCAGTCTCATAAGTCTCGGAAGCTAAATACGGTCCCCCGGCGTGTTAAAGCATGCCAGGTTTTGGCATTATTTGGAGATGGGGACCTAGAAGTACTCCACTGCTGCACACGGCAGTGTCAGCCAGTCATCCGGCGGTGTCAGCCACTGAGTGTCTGCTGCGATTGCCGCTACGGCATCATGTGGCGGCCTGACCGGCGGGTGGGTCGCTCCTCACAGCGGATGAGCCGAGTCAGGTCGGTGCACAGACGTACTCCGGAGGCGGGCGCTTGGCAACAGTCACCACCCGATGGCACCTCTCGGTTGGCCGATCAGCCGGTGCTATGACGCCTCACGCCCAAGGTCATCAAGCTGGGCCACTACACAGGCGTGCGGGGCGGGCCGGGCCGCGCTAAAAGTAGTCGCAGTCGCGTCAGCGCGAAGCTCGGCCACCATCGGGCAACGAACCTCCTCCGGCAGGGTGTCGACATCGCTGTGTCGTTGTCATCGTCGCTGCTGAAGACACGCGGGAACCAGGCCTACACGGCGGCTGCTTGAGCCGCTCGGGTCGCCTCCGACGGATCTGCATCGTTGGGCGACGTTATCGAGCCTTCGGGTGATAGAGCGCTGGTAGGTGGCGCCACTCCCCGCGAGCTGGTTTATTCGGCAAGCGGCGCTGCAGTCGCGGCTGCAAAGGCTGCAAGTGGTGTTACCGTACCGGCTGCCTCTGGCACCTCGCTGAATGGATGGACCGCTGAACCTCGAGCGCAGACGTCGGACGAGTGGAAAGTTTACCCTTGCGCACGTCCTTCACTTCGGACGCTTCGCCGACGCGCACATCCGCCACGTCGCGCCGGACGCTCTGTCCAGGTCGTGCCACCAGCCTTCTCTGTGGTTTGAAGCCGCGGTTGGAGAGGCAGATGGTGCGCCAGGCGCAGTGGCACCAAGTCGTGATCTCTCACTGGCGACCTGACGGCACACTGCTGTGTAGTGCTCGAGTTTGCAGCACGCTTCGAAGGTGGCACCAGTGGCACGGCACGCCACGGGTCCGCTTGGCTGCCCCAGACAAAGCGACAGTAAAGTCCCCCGGCTTGCTGCATGGGAGACGTCTCGTGGCCGCGGGCTGCGTGACCTGCTACGCGACGTCCGGCACGCTAAGAACCAGGAACACTGAGATGGCGTCGCAGATACACGCCAATTAAGAACGCTCTTTAATCCAAACGTAGCGTGAATGGAATCAGCTGATCCAATCCATGTCGACCTATTACACGCAGCAATGGTGCACTTAAATGCTATTTCAGTAGCAGCTATTGGTAAGTGATCAACTAGGGGAATGTGGTCGACGGCATCCCTATTGATCACGCTATCTGCATGAGATCGAGACCTGCCTTTTTGCCGGACACGTTAGACCGTCAATAGCGCATCGATCATTGTTAGACGTTGCCATGTCAGCACCGACGACTTTATTGCAAACAAGCGCACTTACGTCGCAAACTCGAGCAAGTAGGGAACGCGCTTGGGCCGTGGTGTTATAGGTAAAGATGGGCTTGCCCAAAATTGAGGGATGGGCTTTCATCGGCCAACGAGGAACGGGTCTCTGCCCACCGACTGGCCCCTGGTGCCGCGAATGTTGACCCACGTAGCACGCGCACTCTGCGACGCGCGGCCGATGTGCACTGTCTTTTGGAGGGCCATATCGGGTCCGCTAGTATCTGCGACAGCATCTTCATTGCTCACGCCGCACACGACCCAGCCACGGAGGCTGTTGTCCAAAGAGAACATCTGCCACTTCTTCAGTTTTTGAAAACCCGTCCCACCCTGCTGCCCCAATTTCAAAACTAGCACCCGCCCCGCAAGAAAAATTTCTAGAAAAGCCTGCTTAAGCCAGCAAGCCTAGATTTTGACATTTTATTTACTTATTTATCTTAACGGATTATTTTATCAGTATTACCTTACTTTTCCACAATATTTTTGACCTACGCTACACTATAACCAGTTTGTATATGCACAAACTCGTGCATAATGAACTAACATGTGTTGATAAACCAAAGGGACAGCGAAAAAAGCACCAGCATCAATAGCATACACATGATTCATTAACACGCGCTCCGGTGAGTGGGGTCAAATTATCCCCCTCCCCGAAGGTTTTTCCGGAATGGTTTCCGAACGACGCGGCGCAGCCGCGCCAAATTTTGCGTAGCTGTAGACAATTGAATAGCGGATCATTTGGTGAAAAATTAAATGTACCTTTTGAAGTGGCGGACCTATGGCAGGTCAAAGTCGGGCCATGGTTTCCGCGAAACCAGTTTTCAGGGAATTGTTCGATCTGATTCAAGAACGGAATGCTAGACGAAGCCGTACATCTCTGAAATGCTTTCTTAGACAACACAACAATTGGATGAGCAAATTGCATTGACTTAAGGTCAGGTATGAAGATCAGACCAAGGTCAAAGCCAACGTGTCTTATTACTCTAGCGCTTGCTGTATGGGGTAGTTTCTGGTGCTCATTCCGAATTGACTGATAGCAGGAACCGCATTCTACATTTCCATGGATTTCTTAGAGGTCAGAATACGCCATTGACTTAAAGCGACCCAGTTCAACATTAAGTTTTTAGGAGCATGCTGCCTAACGTAAGCTTTGTCGCTTATTCAAATGCAAAACTCAGGGCAGTCTTGTATGATTTTGGTCACCATGACTTTTAAAAGGTCAGACAAAGTCACTGACCTTAAACGAGCATGTGAAGCTTTGCTTAGAAACAGTTATCTAGGTTCTGGGGCACTTTGGAGATTTACCTGGAATTTGACGTTGTTTGACATTTGACCCGAAGGTCATAGCCTAGGAACTTCAAACCTTGACCTAAATGAGCTCACGTACATGACAGCATACCCTGTGAATTTGGTGTATCTAGCTCTCATAGCTCTCGAGATCTCACGGGGGTCGAATTGACCCACGCCCCACCCGAGCGAAGGGCATCCAGCCGGCCATCCAGGCGCGTGTTAACACCAAAATTGCACTCTATGAGTTTTGCCATCCTCTGGCATAGACGCAAAGCTGAAACATTTATCTAAACCAGAAAAGTATGGCATGAGCCCAGTCAGCCTCCTGATCGGACACAGAGAGATATGGAGTGTACACTTTCTCCACGCCAGAAATACCCTGTATAAGGTAAGCCAAGATACGACTTACACACAAAGCTGTTCCTCCAGACATGGATCACCATTGTCCTGAGACGATATGTAGGTACGTACGGAATATTTTTACAAATGGTTTTCAAACCGATGCTAGTTGGCAAACGTGACTGCGGTGCCAGGGGTGACACGTTTAGAGTTGGTTGGGCGGGGCTGGGGTGGAGGAATGGCTGCTCAGCCGATAACGTTGACCAGCCTCCCCCAGAGCTTGATCTCTCCGCGGATTCCGGCCACTCGGATTAGCGTTCCCGATGTCAAGAAGAAATTTTGTTGTTTAATCGGCTGACAAAGATTGTTTTACCGACGAAGGACTTCCCGTTTCAAGCGTATATAAAATTAAAGCCCTGTGGGAAGCTTAAAGTTGGGTGTAATTCATAGAAAATATTTCAAACATTAGAAGACATCTCAGTAAGACGGTCCGATGCGATCACCGAAATGAGGTTTCATTATCGCACATGGAAAGTAGTCAGAGGCGCAAAAAGACAGTTCTACGTAGAACTGGGTGGTCTGATACGTGCAGATTAGAGGAGAGCATGCATATGCTTCATTTTCCGTGGAGATGCTGAATTACAAGTATCATGTACACTGCCAGGATGCACTCACACCTAAAAGTTGCACTGAGGGTGTAGAACCTCAACAGATATATCGATGACTGGAAGGATAGAGAATGTAAAGGTTGACGACCGGGCGTTTGAAACAGAGCGATGAGCGCTTTGGCATGGGTCTGAAGTTGATAACAGCAATAAACGCCTGCACTCGTGATACTTTGACATTATTTTTTAGAAGCTCGCTGAAAATAATGACATCCAGGCTGCAAAAGTTATTGCTTAACGCCGTTTTCAAGCAAACAATGTAACTTAATGCCGAAAAACTGAAACACTTGAAATATCTCGTCAATGGAAGCGACTTCGTAGAAACAAGGAATACCAAACGATGTACATGAAAATTCCTTACAATCCTCAGTCTACATTTGCTACCGGCATACTGGGCCCTGTTGAATCGGCCCGTGGGTGTCACGGGGAAGCTGGAGAAGTTCATGTGAGTCTGGTCAGGTGACATTGATGTGCACTGTCCCCTGATAACAGTGACACCCCGCCGTCCACGCTGCCCCTGGATTGCGGATAATCCTGATCTGCTGTGTGTGATGTTGGAGCGCAACCACGCTTACCGGTGATGGCACAGGTACGGTGCGGAGACCGACCGCGCAGTACATCGGCGTCTGCGGAACCGTGTTAAGGATTGCGGGGCTCGTGAATTTCTGTGCGCCAGTATGCTATCCGACCGGGCTGGTTTCTGGCGGACTGTCCGTGAGTTTGGACTCAGACCTGTTAGATGGAGGGGGGGGGGGGGGGGAGATTGTGACGAGGAGGTAGATCCTGCTGAAATGGCCGACGATTTTAAACGTTACTTCAACTCAGTTAGTCCAAAAATCGCGGCTGAGCTGAGGGCGGTCAGCCACGACGTCCTGCCGTTGTCTCCGAGACCACCGTGCTTAAGCACAGCCAGGCTAGTTTTACACGCTGTGTAAAACCTCACCCGAGCTTTGGAAGGCTTGAGTGCATTGCCTTCATCTAGGACTGTTGGAGTCGATGGTGTGCCGCTGCTTGCGCTAAAAAAAACTATTTCGATGTCATAGGAACTCACTTGCTTTATCTAGTCAATTTTTCCACCTTCACCCGCGTTTTTCCCTGTGCGTGGAAGCTAGCTTCAGTTCTTCCCCTTCACAAGTACAGTGCACGCGACGTTGCCAGCAATTTTAGGCCCATATTATTTTTTATCTGTGCTGACGAAAACATGCGAAAGGTTGTCCGACAGCAGTTGGCGTATCTTGATGTCCACGGCCTCTTTCCTCTCCCGTAATATGCCTATAGGCCGTGCCACTCGACGGAGGACGCCGTACTCGACGCCGCGGAGTGGGTGACGTGTCGGATTGAATCTGGACATGTCGTCGCCGTCACCGCCATAGAACTAGGTTGAGCTTTCGACAGCGTTGACCACGGCGTTCTGCTGACCACCCTGCAGTGGTAAACCATCGATGCTCGGTGGTATAAAAGTTATTTTCGTTGACGGCGGCAGGGAGTGAACGGTGGTTCACTATCCCTTCCACTGCCCCATGGTGTCCCACAGGTGTCCCTGGTGCGCCCAATCCTCCTCGGCATCTTCACGAGCAATCTTCTATCCTGCCTGTCTCACGGGCGTCTGGTTTCCAACGCCGACGATACCCAGCTCCTCGACTCCGCCTACCCCAGTCACCTGTCCACCCTAAAATCTCTTCAAGAGGAAACCATCCTTGCCCTCCAAGCTCATTCACTGTCATTTCTCTGTAGATGACTCCCACCAAGACCATCCTTCTTCTGGTTGGCACGCACCCAGACCATCAAAAATGTCATCCTTGCATCTTAATATGCCCAACCTGCTATTATTCCCTCGCCGTCAGTGAAGATGCTGGGAGTGACCATCGACCGTGCACTATCCTGGGAGTAGCAGCAGCTTCTGAGCTACGCGACCGTGACAGTAGGGAAGCTATGTTTGGGGGAGAATTTTAAAATCACCATGGCATTCGTGACGTCATAATAACGCCATCTAAATTTTGTCACTCCATAAGCCATGCGACAATCAAGGCTAAGAAAAACATGATTGTCATCTTATTCATATCTGGCGCTCGTTGGCGCGATTTCCAGACACAAGGGCGGTCAACTAGCTCTCGATCAGTGATATGCAAGTTACGGTGCGCGATCAAACCATGACGCATTGATAAGAATATTTACTGCAGACAATACGGAACACACACGTTGAAAAAACAGGGCAAATGAAATGCATCACTTTCTAAGTGATGAGTAGGGAGTCAAATAAGACTGCTTCCACAAGGTAGCTACTTTAACTCGAAATTTTGACCTGTTGGGAAGGATTTCGAGAAGACTGGTATTTTTTAACAAATTGTTTGCATTTGATGCAACTGAAAGTGAAAATTTCGGTACATTTTCGGTCGGCACATTTTAAAAATTGTGTGGAAGGCTTGTAGCGACTGGTAAATTTGTCGAGTTTCTGGGTGCTAATATTTGACCGGAATGTTTTTAGTTTCCAATAACGCGTCGTGGCCGAGTATCGCAGCGAACGCATGTTTTTACAATATTTGGAACTTGGAACCTTGCTGAATAGTTCCAAAACACTCAGGCAGTAACACGACACTAGACCAGAGTTAATAAGACCTCTAAATCGTGCAAGGTAAAGCTCTCACTTTTAGTATTCTGCTTGTACATACTTCGGATGCTTTTGCCCGTCAGATAATCTTGGATAATTTTTCGGGATCACGGAAAATTATCCGGGATCACGTTCGGTGCTCCAAACATAGATAATTTTCCCGGAAAATTATTGGCGAAGTAAGAGAACCTTGAATAATGTTCTGAGCATGGTCGGCAACGGATAATATTTTACTTCTGCAAAACTGACGCCACACGGGCTCGTGAAGCAGCCATTCGTGCCCCTCAGCTTTGCAGATGGATGGTGCCGGAGGCCCGCGGATTTAAGTTGTAAGTTAGTTTCTATGCTTATATTGTTCGCTGCAATGTCACAGTACATGTCATAGGGTAGGGACTCACTTTTGGGAGACATGTGCTCTTCCCAGCGTTTGCAAATTTTGCCGGGAAAAATAACTTGCCATTCCGGCAGCAGATGTGACGCGTGTGGATGTGGGAGAAAACCGATGCTACAAACATTTTGGCAGGAAAAGTGGACACAAAAACCATAACTTAAGAGCATGTTTAAACCTGACATCGAAGCTGCTATTTTCTAAACGAACCAATATCTACACTGTCCAATTACTTTGGTATTGTGTGCCCAGGACACAGGTTTGATTTGTGTGTTTTTCATGATTTGAATGTTGCGAGAGGCACACGATTGTTAACGAAAGGAGCGAGTATTTTGTGGTAGAAAAGACGTAGGAAAAAAGCTTACGATGCCAAGAATGCCAAACTGATTGCATATTACACCTGCATGCTTGCAAAATTTAAGCACTGCAAAGAATTATAATGTTTCAAAATGCTCATTATTTCATCACTTTGTTGGTTGTGTTCTTGGCTTCCAAGCTGCCTAAAACAATTTGTTGAAGGATGTTCCCTATGGGAATGTAATAGTTGCATTCATCAATTCTCCCATTCAAAATTCCGCAGAGTTCATATAAGCTGCCACATCCCACGGATAAACTTTCTGTTAGCAGCATAACTTTTTAAAGCGTGATAGGAGAGGCTGAAACTATGATTTGGAAGAAAGAGTTCCGAATTATTTTTTGGCTTCAGCTACTTTAAGTGTTGGGTTTATTGGGTTGTGTGTTGGGTGTATTGGAGTGCCGAGGCTCCTTGGCATGCACTACACGATCCTAAAAATTAATTATCTCTCTCAGCACGTGGAATAACGCGTGATTCGTTTCCTTGAAAAATGCTTAAAGTTTAAGTTCGCATGAAAGTGTTGGAATATCGAGGAGTTTCAAATATGATATGAAGACGGATTAGCCCTGTGTTTAAAGGTAAGAACACTCTGCTTCTCTCTTGTGTCTGGATGGAATCTGTTGATGCTCTGATCTCCTGTATGGTAAACAAGTGAGAGCATGATTGTAACGTGGGACCTCAATTATATAGTTCATGACAACACAATTTAAAGGCAATTTTGCTAATTGCTCACAAGTTTTAACTGCATGTAGAAAATGGGGATGCTTTAGCAGTGACATTGCAGTTAAAACACGAGTTGTCTTGGAGTGAACAGGCCCTATGTTTTACACTAGTCACCTGTAAATCACCCAACCAGTAGCATAACACCAACACGTCACCTCGATGACCCATGGTGTCCTCAATGTGTGGGCTTTGTACACACAATGAACAACCCTGTCCTGGACCGGAACACCCCAGCCTAGCTCGACCTCGCCAAATTCGCATCCAGCGGAAAATCTACCGCAGAAAAACAGCTACCAATGCAGGGAATGCTGTCCATATTAATGCTGGTGTCACCGCCACATCACCATTGGTATACACAGATTAATCCATCTATGTTTCTGCTCCTTCCAGGGTGTGTCGTGCACGGGACTGCTTCCAGTGTGGTTCCTGCAGAATGCAATATCAATCTCTGAAGCAGGCAACAGGCTTCTGCGTTCAGGAGGATGACACTACTGCAGCGCCAGCTGCTGCTCGAGCAACATCGCAGGCTGCTCCTGCATTATGTGTGGCCCCTTCTGCAGCATCAGCAGTTCCTCCAGACCCTCCGGCAGACCTGGCAGCCCTACCAGCAGCGCGGACGTCCTCTCCCGCAGCACGGGTGGCCCCTCCCGCAACGCCAGAGGTCTCACATGCGGTGTCAAGTGCTGCTCCAACGGCGTCGGTGGCCGGCGTGTTCGTTTGAGGTGAAAGACAAACACGGCTGCTGATATCAAGCTATAGTATGACGTTGGAACGGAAAAGCTAGGTACCTGAAGCCAAAAATACGTGAAAATTAAGTGGGAAGTCTTCAAAAATATTTTTGCTCAGCATGGCTGCAACGTCGCGTGGTCCGAGCTGCGCAGAAAGTGGTACTCACTAGTCAAACGGTACAAGGAAATTAAGCACAGTAAAAGCCGCAGCGGCGCGGGCGCAGTACGTTGGCAATGGTTTGAAGACATGGACTCGGTGCTGACGACGGATGTGAGCGTAAAGCAACAGGTGGCGGCACGGAGTCACGATCAGCCCTGTAAAAGATAATGCTATACAACCGTCGTCCTTCGTGCAGTCGTCTGCGGATGCCTGCTTACGATGAATGTCTGTCCCCGGGCGGCAATCCTAGCAAGAGGAGGAGGAGCGACTCTGGCGACTCGCAGCCGACTGTCGCCCGCGTCCTCAGACGTGGTAAACTTGATGAGAGAACAGGGTCAAAAAAAGAGACGAATACCGTCTTTAAAAGCTTGAACTCTGTAGTAAGTTTCTAGCTCACAAGTAAACGATCGGTATCACAAAAGTTAATCCAGATCTCAAGTTTCGTGAACTTGCCATGTACTACGTCAATGCGTGTATGTGCTCCTATCCATTCTATTTGAGTATTTGCAGCGCGTATGTATGCATAGCTGTGTTGTGCTTGAGGTGCTGACGTTGTCGGGTGTGCATCCCAATCATGTGACACAGGAAAGCCATTAAATACAGATATTGCATTCTCGTGTGCGTTTTTATGACGAACTCATCACGCAAGGGATATAAACAAGTAGACATGTACAAGGCGCTGTCAATGACGGACAATATGATGCGTCGGTCTGGGACACACACCTCGGATTTGTACCGCGCGCGAGGACAGCAGCAAGTGACAGTGTCTTCCATGAGGCTGGGCCGCCTCCTCACGATCACGTATCTGAAACGTTGGCAGACTCACAACACGGCAATACAATGGACTGCGCGCACTGCTTGGTACTATTCAAGCTGCGGCATGATGGCATTGCGCTTGGCCACGCCGCTAACAGACCCAGGTCCTCCGTCAGTGACTTCAGTTCGGGCTCTCCGCCATCCACCTCTTCTTTAATGGCGATGCTATGGAGCACACAGGCTTCGGTGATGACACTGGGCACGAGATCGACACGGCTCATGTCCAGCATCTTCAGCCGGCGGAATTTTCCCTTCAGAAGGCCAAACACGCGTTCTATGGTCATACGCGTTGACGAGAGTTTGGTGTTAAGCGCTTTTGGTCACGCGACAGGTACCCATTGTCTTTGAAGGGCGCCATGCATGCTGTGGATGCGGGAAATGCCGGATCCCCCAGCACATGACCGCCAGTCAGAAGCCGGCCTTCAATTTCGGCCAGTGTTTGGTCCAAGCCAGGCCGATACACGCGTGCGTCGTGGACTGATCCCGGTCAGCCAGCATCCACATACATCATGTTCATGCGATGGTCGCGCACCGCCGGGAGTACCATAGAAGAGAATCCCTTTCGATTAGCATATTTCTCGCCTTGCTCCGTCGGCATGGGGATCGGGATGTGGGTGCTGTCCACGCATTCGACGACGTCAGAGAGCCCAGCCATCTCCTGAAATCTAGACTTCACTCGGCTGATGTCAGCTGGCCAAACAATAAACTCATTCGCCCTTCTTGTAGAAGATTCACAGAAACGGGTGAAGATACCCGAAGCAGTGGACTTTGCGACGTTGAATCGGTCCGCCACTCTCTGTATTAATCCTGGCTGCTCGGAACACACAAGTGGAGTAGAATTTGGTGGTCAGGAGGCAGGTTAGAATTGGAATACATCCGAGTTGCAAAGGCATTGACCAAATCTCCACACCTTCCCCTTGACAGCTGAAAGTGACTGATGAAGATGTCTGGTGTGCATCGTGGCACATCTTCCACATACCCTTCTTGCTTCTGGTGCTGCCTTAAAGCAGAAGCCTGTTCAAGACGACAATCTCTAAGCATGGTTCAGAGCACATTTGAAGCAAAATGTGGCTGATTGCAAACCAGGCTGCGCAAATTATCACGTGAACACACCATCAAACATAACCTTTATCACGGCCATGGCACCACTATACACACGGGTGGAGTTTGAGGCAATGCATGGGTCAGAGTGACACTCCGCAAAAGTGCGGCAGCAAGCACTGCTGGTGAGTGTTGCGTGCCGAGGCATCTTCACCACACTAAAACTTTCCCCCAATATCCATTTGCTTCTCCTCACAGGCATCACGCAAACTGTTCATACATCAGCACCCTGGTTACAAGTGAATACCTGTTTCTCTACTCAGCTGCTGCTATGTCAAAAATTACTCGCAACATATCACCGTAATCATCAGCATCTGAGTCATCTTCAGACAACATATCCATGACATATTCATCTTCATTCATAGTCTCCACCTTGTAGGTGTTGAGGACTTCCTGTGACAAGAAGAATACCCTTATTTCCAGCTGTCAATGGGGGCAAGGAGCACTGAGTGGGAATTGCATGATGTTTACGATATGTTTGCTATCTTGGTGGCAAACAAAATATCCTTCTTGATGACCAGCCACAGTCCATTAGTCCCTGCATGTCAATGTGTGACTTGTATAGATCATGCTAAAACTAGATTCATGTATATTAATGTGGTCCTCATGGATGTATTTCGTGGGGCAGAGGGCATATACTTCCACATATCAGATTTGTACGTGCATTAATATGCATGTGATTAACTGGCAACTGGTAAGAAATAAAAGCCCATAAACACACGCACACACACACACACACACACACACACACACACACACACACACACACACACACACACACACACACACACACACACACACACACACACACACACACACACACACACACACACACACACCACACACACACACACACACACACACACACACACACACACACACACACACACACACACAGAATTGAGCACCTGAAGAAAACTAAAAAAATGCTTTCTGCACCGACAAATTTTAGTTGTGATCAGTCGCAACACCTGGCATATAGAGCTCATGCATGCATGCAATGAAAACCTTCCTCACTACCAACTCAGCAAATACGTAAGGTTCTATAATATAATTATATATAGGATGAGATCAGCTTTGTTGAACGGCCTTGGTAGACTCCTCAGCGAAGGTTTCCAATTACGTCGTTGCACACAAACCCGGCGATAATTTTTGGCCTGCCGGACGCAAGAGGAGAATCAGGACCGCGAATTCTCCGATGGAGAATTCTGCGACGGAAAGTTATTCGAACGCAAAATTTTCCCCCAGCCGAACGCGCCCTTAAGCTCCAGAAGGTTGGGAGGCTAAACTCGCCGTGGGAGGGGGGTCAAATTGAACTTTGTGACGGGGCGGCGGAAGGCAGTGGCCCACCAGAATGATACACATCGATACCCGTGCTCACGGGAAATTGATTTGGAGTATGAAATGAATCCAGCACTGGAAAACTCTTACCAGTAAGATTCGAAGCCTCATTGCTGTACACAAGCAAGCTTAGCCAGTCATCGTTGGGGCGCTACTGGCGCTGCTGTGTATCCAATGGAGAAGGCTGTTATTGCAGTGCGTGTTTGTAGCTCAGCAATGTTTCAGTCATATGAAGGGGTGGTCAGAGTGTATGTTTTGTCGACCGACCGACTTTCCGCGGACAAAATTGTCGCCAGCAGCGTAACGCGGCACTATATGACAACAAGTGATAATGACTTCCATGCCCAGCAATGTAATGAGAAATCGGCGATCATCGGAAGCCTTTATCACCGCAACTTGCAATATCATGCACACAACCCAAACGTTCATTTTTGCAATGTTATTCAACCAATGCCAGGCTAACTGTTGCTGTGAAGAATGCAGGCACACCAGACCAACACAATGCAATAGCTCAATCACGAATGCAGTCTTCTTCCACCCTCGGATCTCGCTGTGGCCCCGCGGTCAAGCTTTGTCTGCGTCAGGATTTGCCATCCTCGACTGCGGAAAAGTGGAGGAGGACCTCGAAAGCTAGGGCAGCTGGGTACAGCTGGGTAGGGCGGAATTTCAACCGGTGGCAGGTAGTACTGGGGGGATGTCGTCGGACATGCGGGCCTCCTCAAGGCCAACTCTCCGTCACACCTCAGGCATGCTCCAAGCTTGGCACAACATACGTTGTCTGGTGGGCGCCTTTTGACACGTCACAGCAATCGGTATATGCAGATTTAAATTGGGTTTCCAGGCTGCCTGGAAAGGAAGAAGCAATACATTGGGTTCCGGGTTGGGCTCTGGTTGAGGTGAAGGCGACTGCGCAAATGCTGGGCAAGAAGTAGTGAGGGCGTGCTGGAAGAAGGATGCATCGGGATCACGGAAAGACGAGATCACAGAACTGTTTGAGGAAAACAAATACCGCTTGTTTCATATTCCTGTTATACTGGGCAAAAAAAATCATGTGCGGCTGCAGCCCAATTTTAGAAGAGCGTTACATGCTTTGACGAACGGAAGGTGCCAAAAATCCTGCGCTCAGGCTTAATGAGTTCCTGCCGTTTGAACAATGAAATGGCGTGCTTTCGCGAATACAACACACACCATCTATCGCCGATCCTAGTCGTATCTATGACCACACAGAAGCCCAACAGTTTGTTTGTTGGCTTGTACGCAACGAAGGCACAAAATTGATAGCTTTGTTGAACGCATGCGTCTGTTCATATCTGAACCATAGCCTGAAGATGTTGTTTAATCTCGCTCAACCAAAGCCGCATATAAATTCGTGACTGAATTTGAGCACGCACTGCGCTTTTGAGCCTCACTTCAATACGTTTTCTGCACCGAATGTGCTAAGGTTTTGCTTAATGCCTTAATAACGGACAGCTCCGTTTTAAACAGCAACAAGTCCGGGCGATGCAGAATAGAATTTGATCGTCAATGTTGATCTATAAGCTTTTCTGGGGGGGGGGAGGGGGCATAGCAAGAGAGCTATCTGACTGTACTCGGATTTTACTGACCGATCCAGAACGCCAGCCTTTCGGCACATTTTCACGCAGGCGGGGACTTCCTAGCATAGTGTAAGAAGTGTGTAAAACTGAACCCCTTTTGAAAGCAACTGAGGTGCTCCGTGGTACCCAGGTGGTCTTTGAGAAAGAAAATAGGCCCTGTGCAGCTAAAAAAAAAGCAGTATCCAGGGGGCCATGTGGGTGTTAAACAGTATCCAGGGGGTCATGTGGGTGTTAAAGGCCTTGAGCTCCCAATGTGATCCTGGGCGAACTGTGGGCCCTGATAACTCAGAGATCATCTCAGTGGTCAGGGGGCTCTCGAGTGACCCGAGGGCGGCCTCTTTGTAGTCTGACAAGCCCCTAAGCACTTATCGTCCCCTCTAAATCAGGTGTTCAAAAGGGTCGTTCAATCATAGATACATACTCTGGCAAACGACTGGGTCGCTGAGCGGCCAATGGACCATCAGCAACCAAACGAACACTTGGATGGTCAGAAGATTCCACGACCGATCAAAACTTCGCCTTCGTGACCAGGGGTCTGGGCGACCAGGTTAGTCCCTAAGCTGTCAGAACGGGACCCCACCCACCAGGGACTCGTCAGCAGCCGGGGGGGCCCCTCAACGGCCAGAAGTGCACTGATCAGCTAAAACGGCTCGTAAGCGACAAGTGGGGCCCTGAATACACAGAAGGTCAAGAGGTCAGTGGGACCCCTGAACGGATGTCGCCATCAGGGCTTTACGTCGCGCGGAGCTTCAGAGACTTGATGCTAAATGGCGCCTCCTGCTTTCCACCCTGGCAGAAAAAGTGGGCACAGAGGAGAATCGAGCCCTATACCTCCGGTTCCCCCGGCGCGCATCTTAACCACTGCACTTAAACGGTGCAAGATAGCCTGGGTAGTTCCTAGGTTATTTGGTGTGCGGAAGGGGCTTTAAATGACAGACGGGCCCTAAGTACCTTTTGCGTCCCTAAAACGTCTTGAGTGCACACGGCGGCCACCCAAGGCCGAAGTTTTGGTAAACAGGGACCTCCGGGTGGCCAAATTGATTCTAGTGAGTACGCAGAGTATGGGCTCCACTTACTCAGCACGGACATTTTTCTTTACGTCGCACGCAGCAAAAACAAACTTGCACACGACTCCACAAAATCCCAGGTTTTGCGTTTTGCGGGACCATGGAAAATGGACGCTCCACCCCCATCCCCATACCTCATAAGGTCTCTAGCCAATCGTGGTAAGATGGCTTTGACGGTTTTTCAGTGCGGGCCCTGAGCAGCCAGAAATAAATTTCAGTGACTGGAGAATTGTTTGGGACCAAAACGATCCCTGAATGGCTAGACAGTCCCCTTAAGAGCAAGATCCTTGGGCGGCAAGAGGGCACGAAGCTGGTAGGAAGCCTTGGGTATTTACTGAGCTTGTGAGTGTCAAGAGTGCCTCTGGCCGGTCAAGGGATTCATGGAGCAGCCAAGAGGGCTCTTGGGCGATGGAAGGGGCCTCCCAGTGGCGAAAAGGGCCCTGAGCAGTTAAGGAGACCCCAAGTATCCGGAGAACTTTGAAGTTGGCTAAATCACGCCGGCGACTGAGCCTTCAATGGCCAGAGGAGTGCCTAGGTGACCAAAACAACCCTGTGCAATCAGGTCAGGTCAGGTCAGATTGCCTTAGTCAGCCGTGATTAAAACAGGTCGTTATGTTGTAATCCAAAAATTATCACGCAACAGCCGTCAAAAAGGGAACTGTATTTAAATTAATTAATGGCTTCGCATCAGCCTGCCTATTCTTTCTCATCAGCATATTGACCCTTGGCCTCATATGGGGAGCCGATGCGACGCCCCCCCCCCCTCCCCAAGGCTTCTGAGGATACAAGTCCAGCATGCAGTCGCAGTCGCGCCGAAATTTTTGGTGGCCACTGGGGCATTCATTGCACGTGTTTTGACACCACAAATTTGTTTCTAGTATTTTTGGTTTCTAATAAGCGACGGTTTTTTGGGGCATTGCACGACGATCCACGGCCGGCGCGGGCAGCGACCATTCTGCGGACGGCGCGGAGGCCTGGCACTGTTATGTTAACACAGTCCAACATTTCAAATATCGGCTTATGACAGACAAAACTATATTCTGTTGCATTCAAAAT
>NW_023596818.1:20315897-20423397 GCF_011947565.3 Pollicipes pollicipes
CATTCCCTTTAAGTGGAAATGGCAAAGTTTCAACTTGCGAAAACAACTCGGAAAAACAGGTGGAAATTTCGTTCTGATCTTGCATCTCAGCGACACGAGACTAACATATCCTGACGGAAGAGGAAATAGCTATTTATATAGAGTTAGGAGTGTAAGTCGTGTGCAAACAGTCACTGGCTTTCGCGCTCAAATCATTAATCCATCCATGGTGGGGATTTTTTAGTTCCCGGAAAACGCGGTTAGCTGACCCGCGGTCACTCGTCGCACCTTACTACCAGGACAGTAAGAGATAGACTGCCCGATCAGAGCCTACCTTACTTTAGCGACGTCGGCAATCTCTCGAAATCAGCTCCGAAGCGCACATGCTAAAGCCTGCCCGCCAGCCTCGTCACCGAAGAAACAAAGAACCAGTTGTGGGGGAGGGAGGGGGCGTCACATGCGACATGTGCGCTGCAGACTCACATAAAATCAAGGAATCAACTGGCGTGAAAAACTCGGCCGTCCGTGACTCACCTTCTCCCAGTAACTTTTCGGACACTGAAGAACAAAACACGCAGCATTCTTTCTTCATAACGTAAAATATACGTGAATTGTCTTGACTCCCTCTGACCCTTAAATCTTGTATTCCATCGCCGATGATTCTTTACGCTATAATTCTATAAAATTTGACTTAAGCACAGCGTCCAAGTGGAAGGAGTGGAACTTTCAAACGTGGCAGCACATGTTGTGGTGCCTGCAAATATGGATCACCATTAATGAAATCATTAGTTGTACGGGGGTCAGCTAAACAAAATATTTCTATTGTTAAGACGTCCATTGTCCTCCCTTTGACTTTGAGCTGAAAATAAGTGTTGCGGGATCACAATTGTTGCCAATCTCTGGAAAAACAGTTGAGAAATCGTATTGATAGTTCTAGTCTTCATGGAGGGCGCATTAACCATAAGTATCATGGTATATATATTAAAACGGAAAAACAGGACAGACGTTTATTCTTCGCGGGTTTCTCTGCGTCAGTGTTGAAGTTCAACTGGCATTGAGCGAGCTGCAACGGTGCGACATTGATTGTTTTTGGCGCATTGTGATATATACAATGGTAGTTATGGTTACTGTTCCTTCCGTGATTACCATGTCAAACCTTGACTCTGTACTTCAGCAAATTTAGGCCCAGTCTTTTAGATTCAGACAGTAGCAAGCAGGAACCCCGCTATAAAATGGCGCGATCGGAGCGATATTTCGATATGCCCGTTCTTATCTTGCAGCCAAATTACAAAACACATGGTTCAAAAGCACAACGTGTTGCAGAGGTAGGTGTGACTTGGGTAACTAAAATTAGGCTACGCTTGGCAATTACAGTCGGGCAACATTTTGGAGCATCATTGGGCTGGATTGTATCGATGTATTGTCTAAGGAGGTTTACTTATAGTCACCATTATGGAGTTTGAGTCACTTAAAGACAAGAATCAAAGAAACGCGATGATCCAGTGCAGACCATGTAGGGGTGTCACACGCCATCTTTAACATCCGCACAGGGTTGAAATTACGCAACCCGATTTGGACCAGAAACATGCAATAAGGTCATTGAATGGAAGGCGACATGACGTTAAAAGATATCTCACAAGTCAAGGAATGCCTTTGCAGTAACATAAATGTTCTGGTAGTCTTTGGACAGGGTTAAGAGGAGATTACACGTTATGAAGTCTTGTTGGGCATGTTACACCACTGTGTAGTCTCATTGGGGTTGCAAAAAGAAACGAAAACGTTCAGAAGACAATGGAACGGCTTGGTGGGAAACAGGTTCGGAATTTCGGCTGAGGACATCTTAGGAAGTGGGTATGTCCGGGCTAGGCATGATGTGGTTGGCAAAAAGTTTGTTTTTGCTGAACCACCTACTTCTCTAGTACCAAATGTTTGGTGTTGCAGGGAAAAAAGATAACAAGGCATAGAAATGTGTGCATGGTTTTTATGTCTTTCGTAGCTGTTCAATTTTACTGTATCTTTCATCGACAGTCCACTGGACATCAGCTGACATCCTTCATTTGAAAAAATGTATGTTTTACATGGATGGCTATGCAATGACATTGCCTTAAGGCATACACTGTTGCCATACCCGCATCAAACGAGGAATCAATCTCAAATCAGCAGAAAGTATGTTTACCTCCGTATTTTGCCAAACAGCGCAGAAGAACCATGACTACGTCAACCAGAGCTATGCTACGGATATGCCAGTCGGACTCTCTCCAACTTCGCCAGTTGGCGGTTCTCAGCGAGCCAAACAACGAGCGTTGGTCCTTGGAAACGAGATGACATCACCAGCCACGGTAGTGATCAGGTGCCCAGCAATTTTTCGGGATGTGCAGCTCATGGATGCTGCCTTGTGGGAGCTTTCTACGGCCGAACTCCTCGACATCTCGTAATATTACTGAGCTCGTACTCGGTACGTTGGCAGCTCTTCCAGGCATCCACGCCTGGCGTCTTAGGTCTCGTGATAGCCATAAGCGGCCATGTGCCTGGCCCAACATGAAGCGAAGGTGTTATGTTGCAGCCCCGAGTTCCAAGGAATTTGGACTGGGGATTACTGAAAATATATCTAGTGGTCTCCGGAAACTTGAAGAAGAACTTTCCCGCACGGTTTTTAAAAGTCCAACAAATCCCAAACACCTGAAACAGTGCCGCACCTGCGTTTTATCTTTTGAAAACGCTGACCGATCCAGACCGAAACGTTGTTGTAATGAATAAGCCACGAGATGGTGCTTGAATCCCATGTGGCATGCGCTACGGTTGAGACTTTGCAGACGGCTTTAGGTTGTTGCGAACAAGTGTGGCTGCATGGTTTTTGTATTGACTGTTGCGGAGACCAAACGCTTTTAAGGTCTCACAATGAGCCTTAAAGCAGCATTGTTAAGGAGCATTTTGTCAGTTTTGATCCCTGTGGCGTTGCTTCTGAACATGAGGTTGTGCCATCCTTTTGACTCTGCACTGAGCAAAGATTATGCCCCCAAAACCCTCTGATGCAGGGTCGACTTAAACAACTCCCTGCGCGCTGCTTAGGGTACTGTAAACACCTTTAAACGAGTACCAAAGACTCTTGACAGGTTACGTGTCAGTTTGACATGACGATGCCATTGAAACATCGTTTTCTTCTCCCTTTTCTTAAGCGCTCATCTCTATAATGGAACGAGTTTATCCTCGGAACGGGGCTGGTGCTCCGCAATACACAAAGCAAGTGCCCGCAAGTGGTAGATACTATGCTGTTATCAATCAGTTCGATTATATCGTAATGGGATTGGTTTTGTTTGGATTAGAGCCCTATCCACCAGGATTAGTCATTTCAGGGCTGTGATATTGAAGGGCGTGGATAGTGGTGGAGGAAAACTGCATTACATCTGGGCGTTTGTGGTGCTGAGTGCCACACACCGATCCCTATTCGGGATATGTTTGGGCGCTCGAGCGGGATGCCCGCCAGTGGGCCGACATTTGATGCACATTTGCCATCGACATTTGCCATGCGGTTACTGGCGTGTGCCTAACACGTTAGCCCCTCGAATTGGTTTGTCGAGTCGAATTGACTACGATGGTTTCGTGCTGCCACACGTGCAGTTGCATCAATGCTTCCTTTCAGACTGCTTCAGAGATGATCCTGATCTGTCAATGCTCCGGACCGAAGGGGGGGGGGGGGGCCGACGCAGGTGAGTGCATTGACGGAGACAATGCCAAGACAAATGACAAGTGTACCATGCGCCCAAAAAGTTGGGTTATGGGGAGTGAGCAGGGATGCCGTTTCCCTCACGGCCGTGGCGCAGATAAAAATGGCGGCAGAATCATGGCCCCTGCAAAGACAATCACAAATTCCTTTTCGCGGAACAACTGCCGAGATATGTTGGAAAGGCGATTAGTACCCCGTTTCCGCTCCCCTGAACTCTGAGAGGACAGTGGGTCATGTCCGGGAAAAAACCCCGTTTGGGGTGCATTTAAGGGTAGTTTTTGACGCTTGTTCGTGCTCAACCCTCAACATTTATTGTTGACATCGTCAGTTAGGTTAAAAAGTGGTGCGCTAAGAGGCATGTGTCGTCTTCACACGCATTCTCATTTATTCAGCGTTTCATATACTTCGTTTGATGTCAACAATTGACTTTTAAATGAGGACATAAACCACGGGCATTTCAACAACAACGTACTTCTCGTTGAAAAGTTCTCACTTTCACCAAGGCTTGACACAAAAAGAGGGTGCACCAGCCACACATAATTTGGCATTAACATCACACGCTGTGACCTTATAACACTCAGCATAGCAAATCGCGCTGCCACATACCACTATGACCTATTCCAGGTTGAGTTGTTGATAGCATTTTCATTATCTGTGTTGTTTGCTCGCATTGTTACTCCAAAGAGATAATTCATAAGCTTGATTCATTTGTCTGTTAACTACGGGGATGTCGTCGTGAATGACTAGTTCTTCCAGTATGTTGAGATTTGTTGTGTTGTGTCTTGTTGCCGTAATTTCAGTATTTTGTGTGAGTGAGACGTGGCGCGTGAGACGATCTGGCGCGATCGTGAGACGATCTGGCGCGTGAGACGATCTGGCGCGATCGTGAGACGATCTGGCGCGATCGTGAGACGATCTGGCGCGATCGTGAGACGATCTGGCGCGATCGTGAGACGATCTGGCGCGATCGTGAGACGATCTGGCGCGTGAGACGTGGGCCATGGTCGCGTTCCATGTGCTCTTTTGGTACCCCCCCCCCCCCCCGTGAGATGCATCGCAAACTTTGCAGCAGAGTTGTTGAATGACAACAATGAAGCATGCCGAGCGAATTGGTAGGGCAACGTGCTAGCCACGTGGTTCACACTAGAGACGCAACATTTTAAAGAAGTTCCAGCCCGCGGCTTGGCCCATTCTGGCCAGACCTATTCAGCTCGCAGAAGCCCGCTGTGATACAGTGCTGACCCGGCATTTAACGGCAGGTACAGGTCCATTACAGTCTGTATTTTGCCATTTCTCCCCAGGTTTTGACGTACACTTTAAGTGTGCATAAAATGTATGTCCGTGTCATCCGATGCACAGCATTGTTTGGCTAATACCAGTGACGTTACTCCGACAGCAGTGAGCGAAGTACCTGAACTGTGTAGTTTCTACTATACTAAAGAACATCTTAAACGCTGTGGTGCCGTTTTTGGCTACAAATAAGAAGGAAGGGAGAACAATTTAAAATGATCGATCACCAAAATGCACCAGGGACTTCGCCCTTGTACGTCAGTGAGTAAACTATAGGGTAAGTCTTCTAAAATTGCATACGTCAATTGATGGTGTTGCATTGACAGATACGGAAATGTTTGTATTTCAAGTCGATGGAAGCCTCCTCAGCTTATGACACCGTACACGGACACAAACTCTGTTTGAATGCGTCGTAATCGCCACAGTTTCTCGACGTGCATTCAAAAATAAAGTACAGGCTTTTATTTTGTGTTTGTTACCCTGAAAGACTTATTCTTTTAAGGACAGCAAAAACAACATGATGCATATGTCATTCAACAGCACGGAATAAATACCTCACAACAGCTTTGTCATTATCCACGTCTTCCCCTTACCTCTATTCATATTCCACGGTATGATTGCCACCGCCATCGCCGCGCCGTTTGTGATATTGCCTATAAGCAAGGATAGCAATAACATTTTGGCCCGTTCTTTGCCATTCGCGCGAGGTTAGCACGTCTGGCAATGCTTCTGCACACAAAGTGGCATGGCATGCACAGTCTAAACACATTCAGGCGGCCCAGAGCCCCTTCAGATTGAAACGAGGTGCGTAGGATTATATATCAACCAAGTTTCAATTAATTAAGTTAGGGAGGGACCCGCTCGCCGCGAGCTCCCCACCGTTGAGTTGCGTACCTCCGTCCGGTGACGTTCACGCCAAACATTCCTTCCTCTAGTTGCGTCAGATGATGCTGGCGTAACATTTATTCCTGGTCAAAACCGCAGACAGGGTCGGAGCCCAATCTCCACCGATATCAAAATCAATCACACGCGCACCTTTAGTTTCTTTCTCCCTGACCGACTATTCCCCAGGCTCTCCCGCACACCATGTATCCGTATTCCCGCGATGGAAATTGACGACAGAATTGATAGGACTCATTGACAAGAATGGGTTGTAGATTTTCCGCGTTCTGACCCAGCTGTTTTAAGTGTGGTTTGTTGTCAGGATGTGCAACAGATTTATTTCACTGAAGTCATTTTGACGCCATTTTGACTGTTGTCTTCCAGTAGTTGAACGCTTCATCAGATCTCAGTGTCCCAATAAAACAACAGATCTGCCACCTTGTGCGACTCTCTGAAGGCTGCGTGATATATTTAAGCTTAAAAGGGACTATCCCACCTTTCTTGTACTTGTCATTTATTGATACGCCAGACGCGTACAGTTTGCTCAGCAGTGCTAGTTTTCTGGAAATGCTTCTGAATAGCTGAGAATAACGATTAGAAGTGACCGAGCGTGTGTTGGAAATCTCATTGCTCACCTGCTCATTGACTCCCTGCTCACCACTATTAAAGCTGCACATCTCATTTGCCAACCTGTTTCCAACGTGTGTGTTCTGTAATGATTGCAACACACCAATGGGTCAAAACGTTTGTGGAATATATCCCACGAAAGCTCGAAACTCTCTGTTAAGACAAAAAACTTTCGAACATGAAGATATGATCCCACGAACTCAATTAAACGTCATGTACGATTGCGCACGGTGGTTGTGACGACGGTGGTCGCGACTGCAGGAAAGAAGCGTAGTGTTCTTACAAAGCCTTTACAGCGTGATTTGAACTAGGAAACAATTAGAATTGGAGGCCTTTTTATGTCATGATGGTTCTGCTGTGGCCTCGCCCGTCCCACTTCGCTAAAGGCGTCCTGCTGGGCAATAACATGCGATGGACCAAGCCACTAACATCTCTCCCCAGTCCCGCTCTGTTACCCCGATATTATCCACATCTTCATCATGCATCATCTGAAAAGGGAGCCTTCGTTTAGTAAAGGATGCGATCTGTTTTGGTATGACTCCCGGCTTCAAGAGGCGATAAAATTCCCCGGATAAAATTATATTCCTAGCCACCTTCTGTAGCCGCCATTGAACGTAACATGGTACTGAAAGTTAGGGAAGGTATGAAATGGATTGTGAGCCCCCATGGCCAAGTTCCAGGGCTTTATTTTGGAGGGTTTTCCAGAGACGCAACCGCAAAACTGGGGCGGTGCTTTCAGTCGTGTTCCTTACCCAAGCCGGGCCAGGGGCGGCTGGTCACACCAGTGCGGACAATGGTCTTTTGAGCCGGTGTCACTTCATCTCCTCATTGAGCCATTACGGTCTTTGCGATTCTGACAACCACCCTCAGAGCAGCAGAGGGTGAGAACGAAGTAATTGGCATCGCAATAGATAAAAAATTGTAGGTCAGGCGTACGTTACATCGAGAGACCATCTATCACTCACGCACGGCTCTTCTTTATCTCGCCTTCTGTAGGTTGGATTTCCTCTTGCGTTTGAAGCTGGACTGCCAGCAAGTTTCTATACGCGGCAGCCGCACAGTCAGTTGAACGTCTTCGGCGACCCCACCTGGACTTGACGGCAGCGGCAGTCGTGCGTACGCGAATGGCGGGAGTGTTCATCGATCTGGTGGGGGTCGACGTTTGGGATTCTGCAGTTGTTGGCTTTCTTATGGGCAGCGGGTCGGGTCGCATAGGACGGTACATCCCGACTGGCCTTGCTTCGTTTACGCATTGGAATGTTGCCTAGGCTACGTAAATGGTGGACAGCGATGTTTATTTTCACATAAATGACATGGCTGATAACGACTGCTGTCCTGGCCATCAAGTTTGTACTGTATCTAAGTATCTAAAGGTCTTCCATCATATATTATGTATGTATATATATATATATATATATATATATATATATATATATATATATATATATGTGATGGAAGGCTTTCATATTACATATAAGAATTATATATATATATATATATATATATATATATATATATATACGTGTGTGTGTGTGTGTGTGTGTGTGTGTGTGTGTGTGTGTGTGTGTGTGTGTGTGTGTGTGTGTGTGTGTGTGTGTGTGTGTGTGTGTGTGTGTGTGTGTGTGCGTGCGTGCGTGCGTGCGTGCGTGCGTGCGTGCGTGCGTGCGTGCGTGTACACTAGCATTCTGCAGCGAGACATCTCAGTTCTTTTTGCAACCTGTATCATTCTCAGCAAACCATTTTTTTACTTCCGAAATCAAAAGTTGTAATGAACACACTTAAATTCGGTGCAGGACGGCCCGCCCAGGACACCTCTTAAATATATATCGTACATTGGAACGTGTTTCTTACCTTGAATGCGTAGCCATCGTACCGTTGAAGGTACGGTGTTTCCAGCATATCAATACATTTCTCTCTTTCTGAGCCTCTTGTATACCGCATCTCTGCTCTACACTCTATAAGCCAACAAAGTCCACATTGTTAATCGAGTGGCCCAGTGATTTAAAGTGGATGGATGCGTGATGGCCCGCCTATGTTCTTTCTGTCCTGACGGTTGACGAATGGCTTGCCGAACGGATAGATGAAGTCTCCCTGTCTCCCCGCCATAACATACTAATCCGCTCATTATAAATGATGGGCGGGAGGGGGGGGGGGTAAGAGGCACTCCCAAAATGCCTCAAAACACAAAGCATAAAACTTAGTTCATGTTACCCTGGTAACTCAATGTATGTGCTGTTCGCGAGAAGCTATTTTTGATTTACTGGTTAAGGAAAGAAAACGAATTAAATAGGGATATGAATTAAAGAAATTACTGGAGCTTCAGGTTAGCGATCAAAAGATTAGTGAGTTCAAACCATGAGACTGATCGAAGCTTTCAAGGCTGACTGATGGACATACGTGGTACATACGGACGTACATAGTGCACACATACAGGCGCACATAGTGCATGTCACACCCTGTCAGGCCTTTTCCAGGATCGCCGCTCACTGATCACAGCCGGAGACACAACTGGCCGACACGCGTTGTGTGTAAGAGAGCGCCACTGACGAGGGCAAGAATACTTAGATCAAGAATACTTAGATCATCAAGATTAGCTGTTTGTCAGCGTTCGGGGCCATGATAAAAATGACAGCTTTACCCCCGCGTCGCTTTCGTCTGCGCAGTGGTGTGGACAAAAAGTCGAATGGCCAATTAGTCAAAAAACAGTCAGTAAGAGCAGTAAAAATATAATTATGTGTTGAGATGGGATTGATCCTGTTCTTTCAAAGGAGACAATTGGGCCGGCACTGTTTAAGGAGAGGAACGCGTGCGAGCGCTGCTCCGCCGCCAGTGCGGCACGATCCGACGGCTGCCGAGCCCGTCAGCTGGCCGGAAAACTGCCGAACCGGTTCTGAAATCGGTGTCGCGATGGCAACCGGGCGGCTCTGGGCATTTAAATCCTTCGTATGGAGACTGATTGCCGGTGATGTTGCACGATGTAATTTATGTGTTACATGTCACATATTTGTTTCTTACATCTTATGTTACTGTCGGCATTTTACGTATAGATAATGTCATGTTATGTATACTGCACCTAACAGCGGACTTTTTCTTTTTCATTTAAGTAGATCGGTAAATAGTGGTTCACTTCAAAGAACATAGTCGCTCTTCTCCATATGGCAAAGTATTTTCAATCGGACAGGTTAAATGCCACCGTACCCCTTATATTCCATTGCTCGTGTGTTTACTTTGTCACGGTCATTGTTCACCGTTTGCATTTTTCCTCCTCCGATCGAAAAGGAACCACTGTCCACATGACATCATCACGTTCTACCTTTTGCATTTTCCGTTCTTTTGCTTGTTCATGTCTTCTTTTTTTTAAAAACATGACAATTATTACGCGGCGTATGTCCTCGTCGCTGGCACAGTTAGGTTATCCGCCGTGAATGTCGATTTTACTGAAATGAACCCAGTGGATGACACAGCAAAGTGTACCGAAGTATAGTCATTTTACTTATAAACCACACTGAGTAACTTGCCTGATCAAAGCAAAAGAGGGATCACACACGAGTGTAAAAGATATGACTCCTCGGCTTGTATTAGTTGAAATTACACTTAAAAACTGAGGTGTCGTTACAAACAAACTGTCCGTTCATCTGGAGTATAGCTCGTTTGCACAACGGATTTAATAATACCCAAATCAAAAATATAATTAATGCATAAAATCTGTCGCGCTTGGCCCTGTGAATCGTTTAATAGGTAGAACACCCCTCCCGTATCTGCGCGTGCTGACACGCCCTGCGTGCGGGAGCGAGCATATGGGCAAAGCAATGCAATTGCCGTCACTCTCGCAAGCATGCTTTTGAAGTGAACAGGCTGTTTGCTTGCAGCTACCTTCAATCTTCCGGCTGGCTGCATTTTCTTTGCGCTCGCGCCGGGTACCAGGAAGCGTTCCCACGTCTGCCACGGCTGCAGCTGAAACGGTCCGCTCCGTGCCGACCGTGGAAGCCGGTTTCCTCGCAGCCACAGCTAGGCTTAGAGATGGTCGATGCTCGCAGGCGATGCGCCCGGAGCGAGCGTCGGCTGAGTGGTGCGTGAAACGACCGGTAGCTCTCGGGACGGCCAGGTGGCCTCCAGACCGCTGTCCGGCTTGGAGGCCGTGGCGGCGTTACGGGATGGTAGAGCCGGAACCCAAGCGGTCACTGCACTCGGGACAGTGCCTGAGGCGTCTGAGCGTGGCCGGGCCGAGAGTGCCGCCCTCCCTCCTCCCCCTTCCCCCCGAGCAGCCGCCGCGCCGTGGCTTTGGGCGCGCGCCGGAGGTTACCGGTTGGTAGGTGGGAGGAAGGAACCCTTTTGAAACACACCCATGCCAAACTTGGCGTTCTGTGCCTCGTGGCCCGGCTGAGATTTGTAAGAGAGGAGTTCGGGGTTGGACCGGCACGCGAACAGCCATGTTCACCACCCCGCTGGCATGTCGGATGCCGAGAACTGCCGGTCGCCTGCGGCGGCTAGAAGAGTACGCACACTTGCAGGTGCGTTCTCTGTAGCAACTAACAACCTTAAACTGTAAACCGCCATGTAAGCAAGCGAGCGCTTCCAGTCAGCAACTTCACTGATTGTAAATCAAGCTTATCTTTTCTGTAAGCAATAGAGAGCTTCAGCTCCTGGTTTTTCAACATGATGAGTTCAGAGTTCTTATGCATGGGCGTAGGAACAAGGAGGGGGGGGGGGGGCAGGTGGGCCACGCCCCTCCCCCCCACATTTTTCAAGGTGTGGGAGCCAGCAGTGTTAACTGCTCGCCCCCCCCCCCCCCCCCACTTTTCAGATTATGGTTGTGTTCAGCTTACTTTTGCACCACATTTAAATATGCATGGCCATTTACGTAGTCCGCCAGCCATCTTCCTCAATATACGTCATCTTTTTCGTTTGCTTATTGGCCATCGCTTAGTGTCGCAGCCGCAGGCCGACTCCACGCGACCTATGGAGACTGCAACGCTGGGCGTTCTGCCTGTTGTTGCTATGACTTTCGAGCGCGTATATTGAAAACCATATTGCACAGTTTTTATCAGTAATCAATTCTGACCGAATCTTGAACATTTTAAGACGAGCATGGATTAGCCATGTTAATACAAGCTTAGGGCCCATTTCATCTACAATCTACGTTCTGGGATTCCTCATATCTCTGAAGAAAACAGAAAAACATGGAACTGGAGCCTGTGTGGCAATTATTGGACCCCCTTTAGCGATTAGGGATGTTCTTGCGTCAATGGGGGTTCCTGTGCTGATCCGGAACCAACTGCGTGGGTCAGGAGGCCTCCCGTGTGAGGGAGGGAAACAATGTGATATGATATATCCTTCCAATGGCCTCCGGATCGACCAGGAGATCCTGCCCCGTGTCGCGAGAATGACAGCCAGAATACACTTCGCGATGGGACGGAGTGAACCTTCAGCTCTTGACCGGAACCGGAAATGTGCCCTTATGTTCAACTCGAGGGGCCCCTTGCCCGGAAGGAAATAAGGGGCCTCATTATTATTGAGTAGGGTGGAGGTCTCATTATTGCTGAGTAGAGTAGGTCGAAGTGAATTTGTAAAAAAAAACATTGCACATTAAGGACAGCGGCTATTTATTCCACGCGGGCGTTAAACGCCTGATTTCTGCAGTTCATTGACCTTAACACGCGCTCGGGCGGGGGTCAAATTGACTCGTCCCCCGAAGGTTTTTCCAGAATGGTTTCTGAACGGCGAGGCGCAGCCGCGCCATGTTCTGCATACCTGTAGACAATTGAATAGCGGATCGTTTGGCATCAACAATTTAGATGTACTTTGTAAGTTTGCTGACCTATGGCAGGTCAAAATCAGGCGATGGTTTTGGCGAAGTCAGCTTGAAGGGAATCGTTCAGTCTGATGCAGCAATGGAGTGTTAGACGGAGCCATACATGTCTTAGATGCTTTCTTAGGGAAGACAAGTATTGAATGAGCAAATTAAGTTGACCTAAGGTCAGGTATAAAGGTCAGACCAACCTGTTTTATTACTCTAGGGCTTGCTGTATGGGGTAGCTTTTTGTGCTCATTTCGGATTTGTTGATAGCAGGAACCGCATTATACATCGTCCATGGACTTCTTAGAGGTCAGAATAGGTCATTGACCTAAAATGACCTAGGTCAACATTTTGTTTTTAGAAGCATACTGTCTAGCGTAATCTTTCTCGCTGCTTCAAATGCAAAACTCAGAGCAGTCTTGTATGATTTGGTCACCATGACTTTTAAAAGGTCAAACAAGGTCACTGACCTTAAATGGGCATGTAACTGTAGCGGCACGAGGTCAAAACCTAGTCGTGTGGGTCACCAAAAGATGGCGCCAACGGGTGTTGTTGTGTGTGTGGCATTGTGCGTCGGGTGAGAAATGTGTGCGTCCCCATAGCTTCGCTGCTCCGTTGATGTTAGGCAATGATATTAGTGATATGCCTACCACAGAACGGTTGACAGTATGGCCATTGTTTAGCTGCTATTGGCATATTGACTGCCGGAACTAGGCAGATGCTTGCTACTGTCAGGTGTGGTAGTCGAACCGGGCCATATCGCTAATATACTTTTTGTGCAACCTGACAGCGCAGTGTTCTTTCCTCTCCGTGAACCGTCCCTCTCTGGACGCGCTTCCCTGTCTGTCAGTCCGGGCCGGCATCACCTCGATGCCGGCACCGAAGTTTCAAACCGGACCATCATGACTAACGCAGAAATGCTAGTCCCGGCCACTCGGCCGCAACCAGTCGGTTGACAGCCCGAGTCCTGAGGTGCGGACGATTACACTTGTGTCGCACCGCACGGGGGCTCTGGTTGTTAACTGACGAAAACAAGGGCAACTACTGCCACATTTTTTCTTTCTTCGCCGAATATAGTGACGTGCGCGACATGACGTGTTGCTTAGAAACAGTTATCTAGGTTCTGGGGGCACTTTGGATACCAACCTGGATTTCGACCTTGTTTGACCTTATTTAACCCGAAAGGCATGACCTAGAAATCTCAAAATCTGACCTAAGTGAGTTCACGTGCAGGCCAATACACCCTGTGAATTTGTTGTCTCTGGCTCTTTTAGTTCCCTAGATCTTGAGGGGTTCAAAATGATCACCCACCCGAGCGAAGGGTATCTAGCCGGCCACCCGGGCGTGTGACAAAAATGTAAACAGAATTGATTTCACGGTAACTTCTGGTTTCTGTTCTGGTGGCAACGTAAAAATAACAGTGAAACGAAGAAAACCGTGTCCCTTGTTAACAAGCTAACTATATCCGGGGATATTTTTGTGGGGATCGCCGTTTTCTCAACCCTGTGTTTCTCTCAGCAAGGCTCTGGCTACCCCCTGCCTACACACAAAAGCTGATAAAATAATCTACGTTGGATGGCTGGCAATTGAATGTCCGTTGGGCCAATTTATACCTAAAGTAGGCAGCTTACCGGCGGCATTTTTCTGGGGTGGTGTGGTGGAAAGGAAGATAATTCGGAAAAAGATACTTTTGCAGGAGTCCAACACATGTTTTACATCCCAAGTAGTAGCAATGCTGACCCAGAAATGTGAAATAAAGCAGCCATATTATCAATTCGCGGTCAGTCATTCGGAGACAGCCGGGACAGGACAGTGGCCACCGACGGCAGACGGGAGCAGGTTTCAGAAAAGGAATATAAAACAGAAGGGCCTTCATTCTGCGGCTCGATTTTCTTGCTTTTGATTTTGTCGCATGGTTTTTGGAAGTTTTAAGCTTCCGAATTTGTTTCCGCCTAAAATGCCGCGACAAGTCTTATTTGTTGAAAAGCAGCCAGCGAAATGAAGGCGCATGCAAAATCTGTTGCACTGTAAGCTATCTTTTTTTTCTTTCTTTCTTTTTTTAAAATTTATCCCGAATGGTTTGTATGGGTGATTTCGGATTCAGAGTACCTGCTAAGCATAGCTTGTTGCGTGTACCCCGAACCCACCACCCAAGCGTGCCGTCCAGTTCAACAGCTAATTTTGCCTCCGCCCTTTCGCCGGACAGGAATGCGGAGGGTTTTACGTGCCGCACAATGCTGCGACACGGCCGCCTCGGGTCTGGGTTGACCCTCGTTGGCCAGTTGCCAGCTGGCCTTTCCGTTTCAGTCGGGTCAAACAATGCGCCCACTCTGGGACTCGTACCCAGTGCCGCTGGATTACGAGTCCAGCATCCTTCCCCAAGACCACGGAGGCGGCTATCGATTCACTTTCCAAATTTTCACCGGCCTATGCTCAGGCCATAGTTTGGCATCTACCCTGTGGAGACAGACGCCCCCTCAATGTCCCAAAATGCCTACCCACTCGTGGAATTTCGGCTCCCCAAGAAAGACAACGTTGAAATGGACGAATAATCTTGGGAGGCTGGATGGCCTTATTTCCCGAATAACATAGACGATTCGCATAGGCAAGAGTGTGCACCAGTGAGAAATAGCTCTAGGTGCATATCTAGGATAGCAGTCATAGTCGAATAAAGAACGGTAACCGCCATCCCTACCCTCCTCCCCCGCGGTCATCGGGCTTGTTTTCCAGAAAAAGTTCCTGAAGTACGCCCTGAGATTGCCCCCCCCCCCACACTTTTTGAAACGTTCCTACGCCATGTTCTTATGTTAAGCTTTCGAACTTTCGACATACTAGGAAGTGCTGGCTACACAATGCTATTTCGCAAACGTTGGTAATATTGGTGGCTCTCGACGTTCCAAGCTGGGCTTGCGATTACGAACAAAAAGGATTGTGCAAGGTTGAGGAGAAAGACATTTAAGGTTAAGACACGTGAATCCAGAAAATGCTCTGAACACGTGTAGACATTGCTCACAAAAGATGCCGGAAGTAGTCGAGCTCCTAGCTCCCGCATCCTTACACCGACCGCACGGTTCCGCGTTAAGGGCCGCGCAAAACACGGGCGGCCAAGCGGGCAGGATACGATAACTCAGCGCAGTGCTAAAAACCGAGCCAACATGAGTGAGCTTCGGCGAGATTAACTTCGGAAAGAGTTTGCGAATTTTGTCTTTGTCTACAACAGCCCTTCTGTGTGCTCGCGTGCTATCTGCCCTGATCACGACGCAGTGCTGCTGCCAGTATGCTCGTTGCGTCCGCGCCCGACGGCCCGTGCACGAACGTCATCCGCGACCGAGTGGCGCTCGGCCGCTGACAGCCCCGAGGCTCGGCCGCTGACAGACCTGAGGCTCGGCCGCTGACAGCCCTGGGGCTCGGCCGCTGACAGCCCTGGGGTGGGACCACTGACCCACCCCGTCCCTGCCGCAGGAGGCCCGGCCGCTGAGCCGTCACCAGTCGCTCAAGATGGAGTGGAGACCGCGTGGGCGAGGCGGCCGGCCGCCGCGCCGGCCCGCCCCGCCGCCGCCGTACCTGCCGTTCGCCGGCCCGGCGTCGCTCGGCTGGCTCCTGCCGGCCGTGGCCGGCCAGCTGCCGCTGCCACCGGGCTCGGCGGCCGCCGGTGTCTGGAGACAAGCCCTGGGCTTTCATCCGAGTGCGGCCGGCGCGCTCGGCTTCACCGGCTCGCCGGCGCTGGCAGCGGCGGCGGCCGCCGCCAGGTTTCCGCTGGCGGTGCGTGCTCCCAGCCAGGGACCTGGGCTGGGGTTGAACCCGGTGAGAAACCAACCAGCCTCACCCAGCGTCACGTTTTTATGGTCATGTTGGTCACGAGGTATTTTGTTGCACGATTAGTCGTTTTAACAGTACTAAGGTGCCGGGCTTCGACTTTTTATTTGTGATTTCTTGTTCTTCTGTTTTCACGCCATTGATCGTATAGGTCGTAAACCACCATATGTGATGCCAGCTGCCTCGCCATCGGCGGCACCAGCTGAGCGTGTCGCACTGTGCGCCGCAGATGTTTGGCGTGCGGCCGCTGCGCGGGCAGTCTCGTCCGGTGCCGGCGCCGCTGCCGCTTCGAGGCCAGTCTCGTCCGGTGCCGGCGCCGCTGCCGCTGCAGTACAGTCGGCCTCTCCGACCGCGGCTGGCGCCGTCTGGCACCGGCGCGGGCGCCGCTCGCAACAGCCGGGCTCCCGAGGCCGAGATGCGCGAGATGGCCGAGCTGGAGGCGCAGGAGCTGGCCTCGTGCGAGGCCGAGACGGCCCGGCCGCACACGTGCACGCGCGACGGCCGCGTCACGCACGTGATGGGCTTCCAGCTGCCGCCCGAGCTGCAGGTGACTGTGGTATCCTGCGCAGCTCCGGCTCCGGCTCCGGCTCCGGCTCCGGCTCCGGCTCCGGCTCCGGCTACGGCTACGGCTCCGGCTCTGGCTCCGGCTCCAGCTGCACCGGCTCGGGCGTTGGCGCCGGTGCCGGTGCGGCCCGCTCGCCGCCCGCCGCCGGAGCTGAGGGCGCTCCGTCCATCGCCAACCGGACCATGGATACGCCAGGACGCGGCGGCCGCGAGGGTCGCCGGTCGGCCGCCGGCGCCGCGGCCGCCTCCGCTCCGTCCGCTAAGCCCCGCCGTGCCGGCTGACCGGCCGGGCGCGGCGGCGAGGGCGACGGCGGTGGCAGCGGCAGTCATGAGCGCTGGACGGAGCCTGCCGGAGTCGGACGCCGGTGGTCTGGTGGCGGGCGGACTGGAAGCGGAGAGGACAGGGGACGTGAAGCCCGGACGGACTGCGGTGGAGCATGTACTGCAGCATCCGGACCGGCAGGCGGAGGCGCCCGTGAAGCCCGAGCCGCCGGTCGGCGACGGGCCGAGAACTCCGGGCAGCGCGTGCAATCTGGACGAGGCGGACGCTGCGGGTCGGTCCGCGGTTTACACGGCGGAGGTGACGCCAAGCATGCACTCGAAGCAAGACAGCAAGCATCGGTCCGGGAAGGCGGACCGCATGAAGACATCCTCCGACTCCTCCTCGTGTCCACCCAGCCCTGGCGCGCCGAGGCGAAGGAGCAAGCACCGCCGGCGCCGGGAATCAGCGTCGGCAGAGCGAGCTGCGCCCGCGCCAGACCCGGCCCAGCCGCTGCCTAGGATCCCCACACTGCGCATCACCAGGAACAAGGACGACGAGTACTCTGTGCAGTCGAGCGACGCGCCTCCGCCGGATGACCGGCCCTCGTCGGCGCCGCCGCCGGCCCGGCCCAGGAAGAACGCCTCCTTCTATAGCTTCGAAGCGGACGAGACGCGCCACACGCGGCTCGGCGACGACGGCCGGCCGCGCTTCGTGTGCGACATCTGCCAGACGGTGTACCAGCGGCTGCACAGCATCAAGCGCCACTATTTTCGCGCGCACATCAACCACAAGTACGTGCACGAGAGCGACATGGCCAGCGCCGAGCTGACGGCGCTGCAGGACACGGCCGGCTTCCGCGAGGAGGGCGAGCGGCGTGACCGGTCACGCCTGCCGTTTTTATACTGCTGCTACGCCTGCCGAACGCTGTATGACTCGCTGGCCGAGGCCGAGCGGCACTGGCGTGCCGCGCACGCCGCAAGGCCACGCGAGCCGCCCGCCGGCAAGCGGTTTGACTGCGCCCAGTGCGAGCAGGGCTTCGCCACCAAGCGCGAGCTGGAGAGGCACGGCGAGGTGCACCAGAGCCAGACGTTCGCCTGCGGCTTCTGCGACCAGGTGTTCCCGTGCGAGTCCGTCAAGAAGCGGCATGAGAAGATCCACGCGCGCGGAGAGGCGCGCCCGGCCGAGGCCGGCGCTCAGCAGACGATCGCCAAAATCAACATTGGCGGTGTCAAGGTGAGCGTCGGCATCGGCAACCTGCAGCAGCTGCGCAAGATCCAGGAGGCGTGCAAGGAGATGTCGGAGACGAGCAACGGCGCCATCAGCCTCGAGTCGGCCGATCTGGAGGCGCTGGACCAGCTGGTGGAGGCCAAGCCGGCCAGCGAGCGCTACAACTACCCGTGTGCCGTATGCCAGAAGAGCTTCTCCACATACCGCAGCATGTGCTGCCACCAGCGGATGGCGCATCCGAGCCGGCCAATCCCCAGCAAGGGTCGGGCGGCGGTGCTGCGCTGCCCGGCGCAGGACGAGGAGGCGCTCTTGGAGCAGCGTGCCGCCGACCAGGCGCGCTTCCTCGCCGGTGTCGCGCGCAACGTGGCCGAAAACCTGGCCTCGTTCGTGGACGGCCGGGCCGCGACGCTGCCCTCCAGGCGGACGCCGGTGGCGGAGCTGCTTCCGTCCGACCTGCCGCCGCCGCCGCCGCCGCCGCCGCCGCCGCCGCCGCCGCCGCCGCCGCCGCCGCCGCCGCCGCCGCCGCCGCCGCCGCTGCCGCCGCCGCCGGCGCCGCTGCGCCAGCGCCAGGCGCCGCCGCTGGTCGGGCCCGGTCTGGACGTGGCGTCGCTGCTTTGGCTACGGGCCGGCCAGCGGTCAGCGCGCACCGCGCCACCGCCGCCCGCAGCCGGCCTGCTGGGCGCGCTGGCCCTTCGGCCTGCCGCCGCGCAGGCGCCGGCGCCGCCCACGCCGCCTTCGCCGCCGGCGCCGGAGCCGCCGCCGGCCGCCGCCTGCTACCGGGCGCTGACGGAGTGGCAGACGGCGCCACCGGCGACGGCCGCCGCTGCGCCGCTCAGCGGTGAGTGGGAGCGGCTGGCCTGCTTTCTGTGTCACGCCTGCGCCGCGGTGTTTTCCGGTCTGAACGAGCTGGAAGCACACAAAGCGCTGCAGCACCCGCACGTGCAGTGCGGCCACACCAGCCTACAGGAGGCGCCGCACGCGCTGGCGGCCGACGTGGCGCGCCAATTCGCCCGCGCGGCGCCGGCCGAGCGCGAACCGCCGCCACCGCCGGCGACCTGCGCACGCTGCCGATGCCGGTGCGCCTCGCCGTCCGAACTGCACCGCCACCTGCTGGAGTGCGCCGGCGACGCCGACTGGGACAGCTGGAGCCCGCCGCAGCGGCGACAGTGGCGCGGCCGCGGCGCGCGGCGCCGCCGCCGCTTGCAGATTCGCCGCGGCGTCGAGCGTTCGCTGTCCGCGCTGCAAACGCCACGGCTGGAGCGGCCGGCGAAGCCCAAGCCCAACAAAGGTACGTGCTGGGCGGCGCTGGTCCGGAGGGGTTCACGGGCCACCATCCCGGCTGACTGTCGCCCGGCGTCGCGCGTTGTTCTGCCGGGGTTACTGGCATTTGCCATTCGAACCTCTGACAAAGTATTTTAAAATTTGGGCATGCGTGCAAATAACCATTGCGGTTGGCGCGCCCTTGAAGCCCAATAACTAACTAACAACGTTACTTGTTACCGTGTGTGTGAGGTGGGGGGGGGGGGGGGAGATCTGCCGTCTGTAAGTTGGTTGGTTCTGTACCGTTTTACTGAGGCGGGCTTAGAGGCTCCTGTGGTGGAGCAGTTGTCATCTTGATCGCGAAACGCGCTATAAACTCTGGGCGTTGGTCGCAGGGCGAAATAGCAATCTTCTGAGCATTATCACTAACGTTTTGTGGCTCCGCGGAACATGAAGGCAAGTAAGCCCCAAGCTGGAAAACATTCGCCGCGCGCTGACTGACCACTTAACTCAGCATGCCACCGTGCGTATGGATACGACCGACTGACCTTTTCATCTTGTTCAAGAAACGTGTCCAAAAACGAGTGTCGCAGTTCCGTCACATAATTACTGTCTTGTAGTAATATAAGTATTACCATCCTTTCCCAGCCTGGCGTTCCTATCGTGTGTGGTGGCTATTGATACGGCACCTGAAATGAGACTCCAGTTACGCAACCCCCCGCGTGCCCGTGGTGCTGCTCGACCGACAGCGGCACAAGCCTCGCTCAATTGAGCTAATCCATGGACTCAGCTTAATATATTTGGTTTTGAATTATTGGCCGGAGTGGAATTCAGATTAAGACTAGGGCTCCACTTCTGATTAGAAACTGGGTCACGGACATCAAGTTTTAGTGGCGTCTCCTGTCAAGAAGTTACACAGACGAAGCATGAAATTAGAAAGCTATGGGTGTCTTATGATCCGCCGCCGTGGCGTAATCCCCCCCTGGGAGATGGCTTAACCCCAGCGCTGTCGGCAGTTGAAGACGTCTGTAGGGCTTCTGAAATATACAAAGGCAGGAGGTATCTCGAGCCATTTAGTTGAATCCCCAGGCTATCAGGCGCAGCAAAATGTCCTCTGTCGTTATTGCGCCCTTCAGCGCAATCACCATCATCAAGATCGCGGGCCTTCAAAATCCTTTATCTCCGAGGCGAAATCCCAGCTACGGCACTGTCCCGCTGTGACTTGCTGTTCGTAGGTGGTGTGTGTTGCGGCGGCATCGACCCGGCCAGGACGCGGCCAGAGCGGGGTCATCATTTCGCCCCAGTTTGTCTCCCTAAGGGGACTGGACGTTTTTAGCGTGCCACGCAAAGCAATGAGGCGCTGCTTCGTGGTAAAGGCTCGCGCTCCTCGTCTGTAAGGAATACATCCGAGAGTGGACTGAAACCCGACCATGTGGCGCGGCGCTTCGAGCCGGCTGCGTGTTTCATTCACTGTGATACGGGACCCGTTCGCTGAACCCGGCACCATCGGCGGTTCTTGGACGCCGCTTATCCTACCGAAGCTCTGCTAAAACAATACATGGGCCTTCCATCCGATGGAAGGGGCGGAGCATTCAGCCACGAAGGCGTGGCCTTGGAAGTCATGGAAAATGCATGTTTCTCGCCGCCGTCCCTGCTATCCGAGCACCCAAATGTCGGAATTATTCTACGGTCGGTTATGATCACCGCGACTGACAACAAAACATCTCTCTTGCCATCGTGTGCGTATGTACACTGATTCGTCACCATCGCGTGACCCTACAAGAAGGCCTTCTGTGACTGCATGTGCAGGAATGACAGCGGTCCATGTGGTCCACATGGACGTGATTACCGTGCTACGGGAAGCGTGTTGAGCAGCGGGATCCGGGAGCGCCAAGCTCCCGAGGCCCGTTCCTGTTTCGTCGGGCACTCGCCCGCGCGTGTTACCCGCACCGGTCGCCACGTCGGCAAAGTATCGACCCGACGAAGGTGGTCAGCGGCGTGAAACAGCGCCCCCAGTGTCTGTTGGGGCTTCACTGCCGCCAAGCAGCTCGGCGCTCCCCACCATCAGTTGGCGCTGTGTCGGATTACGTGGATGCTGCTGACGCACTGAGTGCCGGTACCGCCCGCCGGCGTAGGCTGGCTGATGGCCGGGTTTCGCTCGGCTGAACCACCGTAATGGTTTCGCGTGTAGTTCGTGGACGAAGGCTTTACCGACGAAGCCGGTAATGGTAATGGCTTTACCGAGCCTGGAGCACCGAATGAGGCCACGTGGTGGTTAGGGTATATATTAAAAATGCAAGGTCTTAGTACCACTGTGCCAGCCTGGGATCGCTATGCCATTACCTATTCTTGTTGCCTTGGCCCGGTATATTTTTATGGTTCTTGATGCTGCCTGATGAGCAGTAATGTTGTGGCCGCGCGCAGTAATGGCGCCGGTGTCGCGGGTGCTGTATGCGTGCGGCGCCCGGGAGCTCGCCATCGTAATTATAAAAATTTGAAGGTAAGAGCATGAATCTACCTGTTTTGTGATTATTTACGGTATGTCCTGCCTTAAACACGACGAATGGTGTACAATGATTTTGTCTAACGGTAGGTAGGAAAGTACACCCTGACCGCTAGCCTGCATAAAAGCATATAAATATACTCTCAATGATCTGTCATGTAGAGAGCCTGTTCCGAATGACGAGTACAGCAGGCTGCTCATGACTGGATCCATGAATGGTCGTTTTTCAGTGCTCAATGATAGCTCGTGTTTACTTCACATGTTTTCTTAAGCTCTGAAAGCTAAGGTCTGCACAGCCCCACCTTCAGTGCCCAGGATATGCTTAGTAAGCACAGACATTATGTACTTACTATTTACATGATCCCGTCCACAATCGCTATGCAAAAAAAGCCTCCATGAGTGGAACATTTTAGGATGAACCTGAACACTGAAGGAACTGATGAGTGGAAGAAAGCTTCCTTCACGGAATTTATCAATTATGGACAACATTGCCACCAAAACCAGCCCTAGTCCGGCACGTATTTCCACAATGCCACACACATCGACAAAACGTGTCGCTGTTTATTGCGTAGCACGGAGATTTACAAACAGCGCGTCGATGGCAAAAACACGCGCAGCGGCCGACGCAACTAAATGGTGGTGCTGAAAAGTGGCTGCGCACCACCGTAGGCGAGTCGACGGGCAGTGGTCTCGCACAAATTCTTTGCGGACGGGGAGCTGTCTCCACTTTCTCTCTCTCTATCCTTGAACACTGCCAACCGTACTCTTCCTTTGTTCATGGTCGTCATTGGGGATTTAGGACACACTCAGCTGGTTCGGCTAGATGGTGTCAACTGCCGCTCATCTCGGCGGAGACGCGAGCACCGCGGGTACTCGAACCCCGCGCCCAGACGCGTTAACCACTGCACCACCGGCGCCTGTCTCTTTGCTTTCATATCCTGATATGCGTTGCTTTTCAACCAAAGCGTCATAGTTGTAGGTGGAGGTAGTCTCCCCAAAATGGTAAGCTTACGTGGCTGGTTTGATGTCGAACCAGGCAACTGAAAACTTACATATTATTTTGTTTTAATCGATGGCAGTTCGGGTGAATGTAACACATACTCAAAACATAAGACGTCTGTTCATGGCTGCCAAAATTGTGTCAAGTTTGGTGGCCGTTGTCCTGGCAACGGGACGCACAAATCTACGCCACTGCCAAATGTGCAAACTACGACAAAGGTCACGTGAAGGCTTTGAGAAACTGGCTTAATGTGTAGTTTGTAAAATCAAAAGCACACATTAATACTTGGCGTAAGATTGAACTTTCGCTTTGAGAAACTGGCTACAGCGAGGCAGCTTCCCCAATTAACTTCTGTTTTTCTAAAATTTGCTGTAGCAAGTTTTAGCAAGCAAGGAAACATCATAATGTTTCCAACCAGCGCAGGCACTACAGGTGATGCTGCTGCCCATATCTCACTTTGAACGTATCTGGAATACAACTTGCATGGACATAGAATGTATGGTATACATAACAAGTATTGTGGCAGCCACAAATATTTCTCTCAATTGTGATGTATTTTAATGTTCTTGCAAAGGAAGCTTCTTGACCAGGCAGTTTGGCATTATCTTTTGGTCTTGGCATGCCCTACCCAAGGCTTCTTGCCTGAAAGACTGGAACGCTCACTATTACTCGCTCACATTCAAGCTTCATGCTCTGTTATGCCTTTAGCAGCTGTTGCATGTTGTTTAGGCTTGCCACTGCAGCAATATGTCTCTCAACAAGTAGCAGTCCTAAGGCCAGTGTTATGATCTACGACACAAATGCTTGCGTTGATTGCATTGCCAAATTCATCAAGGACTTACCAAAATTAAGCTCTGTCGTACATTTGTTCTTGGCTTTGAGAAACTCATGCAAGATTGTTTGCGTATATTTGTGTCATAGATTGTACATTTTCCGTGTATTTTTTCAGTGTCGTAGATTGTAGTTGTAAGTTGTACATTTGTGCTTTGAGAAACTGGATTTTACAATTGTACGCAAAAAATATACGATTTACGCCAAAAATTTACGAATTTCTGTTTTGAGAAACTGGCTGCTGGGCGCAAATCTGAACGACCAGGCATAGAAGGTAGACATGTGGAGTGTTTCCGTGTTTCGCAGACACTGGTGAATCATGCCATTTTGGGGTAAGTGTTTTGGAAAAAATGTAGCAAAATGGGATGAAGTTGGCTGCTAAATACTATTAAACTCAGTCACGATAATTGTTCCAGGCATGTTGCTAGCTATCGCCATACATGGTGAAAACGCTAGAGAAAAATAGCATCTATAGCACGTTGGCCTTCCTACCCTGAGTAGGTTAAAGCGAAGCCAATAACTTTTAGACAAATTTGAGTTATAATTCGTGACGACCCAAATGACGTCGCATGACGCGAGTAACGCGTTGGTGATGGTGGCCAAAGTAGCTGAAGGCAGCTAAATTGTGATGCGTGATGCCGAGAGTTGGGGTCAACTCTGCGGACTGTGTAAAAATGCCTGGTGTGCCGTTGCAATGTGAATAAGCAGTCTTCTGCTGCATGTTTTGGCGGTATCAAAAAGACTGGAACTTCGCGAATATTTCCATGGTGCAACGAATTTGGTCCCAGACATACATGATTAATACTGGTGTCGCAGCGACTGTGGGAAATTAGGTATAGGTGCTGCGCTGGGGACTCGGTACATTTAATGTAAATTAAAATGTGGCACTGGCAAGTAAACGAGTATTAGTAGGCATGTGGATGGCAACAATTCCACGGAATACGCGGCTACAGCTATGCGTGGCAAAGTCGCCGAAAGATCGCCCTGTTTTGTGAAAATTTCGGTCTTAGTGCCTACATTTTTTATTTGCTCTCGTCGTGACCAAAAACAAAGAAGATTAGGCCGGACGCTAGTTTTGTTGTGGCTTAGCACCATGTTTTCTGTACTGTCCTGAAAGGTACCAGGTGTTCCCTGAAAGGTACACTTTTTTAATTAACGGACCTTGTTTAAAAACAAGCAGGCAAATTATTCACATAACAATTAACATGTATTGCACGAGAAACGGTACATTTCTCCCCGAAACGCTCGTTATTGCTGGTTGATGGCTTGACCAAGATGCGTTAACAATCGAAGGGAAATAAAATTTAAGTCTTGAGAACTATGCAACGATTGACTGTTCCCAAGCGACCCGCGTGGAGTTTGCGTACCGTTTCGGCCTTTACAAGAGACAATGCACCCAACAGACAATCAAGGTATTGTTGGATGCACGTATTCAGATTTTATGGAACGGTGCGCAATCGAAAGGCTACAACCCAAGAAAGGCCTAGTCATTCGGGAAGACTGGCAAAAGGAGAACTGGGGCCAGAATGACAGCCGAAGCGGCGTCAGTCACATTGAGCCTGACAAAATCCCTGCATCGTCGCTGTCAACCATTTGAGCTGTCAAAAAATGGAATAGCACTGAAAAAGACTGGAAACTATGCCTTCACCATAAAGGCGTTCTCCTACAATCGGACCCAAAGGTGCGGAGCAACGAAGTCGATATGTACGTAGTCCACTGACAAGCTCAGGCAGGAACCAGACTTTCCAGGCCATTTCTGGCTTACTAATAGAAAAACACATGTTTTGCTCAGTATGAAAGCGAACATGAAGAACGAAGTGTTCTGGGAAGAAGCCGAGCCCGACATGGTGCAGCGACTTCCGCCCTCAGTGAAGTGCGCCACACGGATGGCGATGTCCAGACATGCTCGTACCGGACCATTCTGGTTCGAGGAAGATGGCGGCCGCGCGGCTGCATTGGATATGCAGCGGTACATCGGTACAAAGGGATTGGCCTGGACGTAAAGAACGGGATTCAGAGCTTTGTTGGTTCGTTAAACTTTTTTTTTTAAAAAGAACCGGCTCTGAGTAAGCCTCAAAGGTGAAGCATGTCCCGCTTTGGCCTCGTTTTCAAAGATTATGAGGCTTCGGTAATTTTTTCGGAAGGAAGAATACGAGTTCTAGAAGGATTCGGAGAAAACTGGCATTATCGACCAAATCGGACGCGTCTGATCTAGTGAAAAGTACAGAAAAGTGGAACATTCCATTTCATCGTGCACAAAGTCGCGTGATACCCCACTGGTTCGCGTGCGGTACAGGGCACTCTGTCGCCGTGAATCGCCTCACTGCATCATGCTATTTCAGCACAGTTTTAGCCTAAGCACGGGCGAGATGTGAGGCCAGTGCCGTCTGAAGATATTTTCAATCCAGAGATGGATATTAATGGCAAAAGTTTCTGTGACAAGACCAGCAAAGTGTGCATCCCGCCGACGAGAGAAGATGGAGTTACGACTTTTCCAATGACAGTTGGTGTGGCACAGCGTCTAGAGTTAGAATACCGTATTCTCTTGGGTTTTCAGTGCGCAAGCAGTTCAGGCCATAGGGATATGGTCGGAGAGACGAATGGCAAAATCTCAGTATTTCTTGTGTTCGGGTAGGGGTGTATATACTTTCAGGCACTTTCTATACACAGGCACTTCGCATGCTTTCGGGGGTCCGAGCCCCAGTGCTAACTTGCGCCCTCACTGCTCTTTGGACCTCCCGTGCCCTCCAAACAATGTATGCAAACGCAAACAACAACAACAACAAAACCGGGAAAGCTGGACCAATGACATGCATCACATTTCTCTTGAACTGCTGGTACAATAGGTGCGTAAACACATTACTCTCAATAACGTGCACATTTTGAACCAAATAGCACCCTGTAGGCGCCTATTGCTTTTTTCCATGCCACCTCGCCGTATGTTACGGCCAGTCTGTCAAGGCCCATAGGTTTTTCTTCCGATAACCCACGAGGTTCAGGTCAGAGCTCTTGAAGGTTCGCTGGCGTGTCCACGTGGACGTGGTTCACGTGTTTACTTGGTCCCAAGGATGCCTCACAGAATGAAGTCCAGTGGCGGCAGGTCGGGCGAGTGCGAAGCCACTCCACGGCAGTCTGAAAGGAATGTTCCACGTTTGAAGATATTGAGGTAGGCATCAGATATGATGGAACAAACTTACTTGTAACTATTGGTAAGCTTTCAAGATTCAAAAACGACGCTAAGTAGCAAAATTTCAAAGTTTGTAAAATGCGCCCCATTATGTCATTGTTTGATGGCGTCATGGAATGGTTCTGCGATGACGGCAATACCTGGCAGCATCTGGCAGCCAGACCTAAAGAATGCCTCGAAACGCACGAAAGCTGACGCCAACTGGCCATTCTTGTCGCGGGGCTGTGTCGAGTGGCGGATTAGTGGGTGGTTTGTTTGTGGATTTGTTTTTGTCCTGGTGCTGGCCGTAAGAAAAGCTTTGGTCGACCGTTTGGCATACGCAACGTAGCGATCGTCAGCTTTCATGGCAGATTTTTAATATCAAAGCACGATATGCTGTGCTGTTGCTGTTGCTGCTGTGTTGGTGATGATTTTGTCAACACGTTATTGGCGACCCATCGTTTCCTGTAGCGCTGTAGTCCTGACATTAGTATGATACGATGTGTGCAGTAGTTACTTTCTTTATTGTTTGTACCTGGAAATGGGGTGCCATGCGAAACGTAATAAATTTGTGACGTTGCTATGAATTGATTGCCAAAGCATTGCTGCTGCTATGTGAAAGATGGTAAGGTTGGGCTACAAATAATTTGTCTTTGCTGAAGATTTGTCATGCAATTAATAGATAACCCTGATATAACCATCGTGGTGCAATGACGTTCTTGCTGTTGATAGTCCTTTGGCATTGTTAAATCAGTTGTTACTAGTCATTCTTAAATTGCAAGCTGCTTTCTCATAGGCTTGACAGAGAAGTCCACCATTGTGGTACATTGTGTAATGGCACGGGTCAACAGCTGTAGCACTACCCCAGTGCTGTACTGTGGCATGACATGGTGAACAATGATGGGGTTTTTATACTCCAATCCATGCTGCTTTCATAATGAATTTCATCTTGAAAAGATGGGTGAGGTGTCCTCTCCTTTATTGACTCCCGATCTGAGATATGACTGACTAAAAACACATGATGCAATATACAAATCACTCTCAGCAAAGGAGACAGCCAGTAAGTGGCATCACTTGCTCAGCCTGTTCTGGGAATCCACGAGACGTGGGTGAGAAAGATTCAAACACATCTTCCACTTCCACAGTCATGCAACATGCCGCAGCCATCACGCTGCTTTGCTAAAAAAAAATAACAGGAAAATCTTACATGTGGTGAAATGACACTGCAAACATGCTGACCTTGCTCAAGGCCGAAAACATGACAAGTGCTTGTAATTATGGTTATGGATGGGCAAAGTTCAAGGAAGTGATGAAGCTGCCAGCGCACGCAAAGCTCGTGAGAAAACTATTATTAAGTGCTGTCCAAGACACCAACAGCAATACTTTTCTACCTTTCTCAGCACCCAGCATCTCACGCAAGTTGCAGTGACTATGGTATTGATGACTCACTAGCAATGCTCGCCTGCATACAAAATTTGTGAAGACATCACAGTGAGCATCAATAGTAATGCAGCTCTATATTTTCAGAATTCTTTAGGGAAAGACAATTTTGCAAAGCCATATAATGTGAGCCTATACTGAGCATGTGCATTAATGAGCTGTACGCACCTGCCCCTCCTCCAAAATAAATTGCTGATATAATGGCACGCAACGGATTAATTACATGCTGTAATATCTTAATAGGTTCAAAATGTTGGCAAGATCATAATGAATTACCAGCTTGCCGTTGTACACCCCTGCAACATGACTACTAGTGTTTATCTTAGTTTGCCAGCGTTCCTTTGCATCAATAATGTAGATGTACCTTGTAAGGTCGCTGACCTATGGCAGGCCAAAGTCAGACCATGGTTTCAGTGAAGGCAATTTGAAGGGAATCCTTCCATCTGATCCAAAAACGAAGTGTTAGACGAAGCCATACATCTTTGAGATGCTTTCTTAGGCAACACAGCAGTTGAATGAGCAAATTAAATGGACCTAAGGTCAGGTATGAAGGTCACACCAGGGTCAAAACCAACCTGTTTTATTACTCGGGGGCTTGCTGTATGGGATAGATTCTGGTGCTCATTTCGAGTTTATTGATAGCAGGAACCGCATTATGCATCTGCCATGGCCTTCTTAGAAGTCAAAATAGGTCATTGACCTAAAATGAACGAGGTCAACATTTTGTTTTAGGAACATACTGCTCAGCGTAATCTTTGTCGCTTAGTCAAATGCAAAACTCAAAGCAATATTGTATGATTGTGGTCACTTTGACCTTCAAAAGGTCAAAGAAGTTCACTGACGTTAAAAGAGAATGTGGCCTTTTGCTTAGCAACGGTTATCTAGGTTCTGGGGGCACTTTGGAGAAAAACTTGGAACTTGACCTTGTTTGACCTTTTTGACCCGAAGACTCTGACCTACGATCCTGAAGCGTTGACCTAAGTGAGTTCACGTACAGGCCAACACACCCTGTAAATTTGATATCTCTAGCTTTCTTAGTTCCCGGGATCTCGGGGGGGGGGGGCATATTGACCCCCACCCGAGCGAAGGGCATCTAGCCGGCCACTCGGACGCGTGTTAAAGAATACCAAAATATTGTTCTTTCTCAGAAGTACAAACCTCGCACTTACACTTTCCATCACATCAAAATCAATACAAGCCACTGGCACACACCACCAGTGATCACACACATTTCAAGCCCCCTATTCACACTCTTTTGTCAAATCGGTGTGATATCACACTTGAACAGCTCGCGGAGCTATCAAATTGTAGGTTTTCTCGCAATTTCCGCGCAGATTTTCGGTCATAACACCGCATTTCACCGGGACCTCCCTTCAAAACAAAGTCCCAACGGTGGTTCGTGGTAATGCGGCTCAAGAGTTTTTTCAAGAGATAAACACGCCAGCAGGGAAAAAGACAGATTTGCCGTCGCGTCTTCTTTTTTTATAACTTTCGGGAGAGTGTCCGTTTTTGGGGTGCCATAGTTTTTGCAGACAGTGACGTTATTTTTATAGCATTGACCCATAGCCGAGAAATAAGAAAAAATGGCCCGTTCACAAGTGCCGCACAACCCGAAGGTGCTCACGCTTACGTTCGCAACCCGCATCCAGCAGCCAATCATCTTCCGCGCATTGTATCATACGTGCCGCATCATCGCTTTTGCGAATGTGCCAGCGGCCATTCTGTTTTGACCGTAAGCAGGGAACAGCCTGTAGTATGACCGTGATCACATGATGTTTTCACGATGTCATTAATTCCGAGGCAATTTTTAAATAGGCTCCAAGTAAACCTTTTTGCACTTTTGCGGGCGTGTAACTCAGGAACCAGATCGTTTTGAGTCTTAAAAAGGGCATGACCGTGAACTGTATCAAAAAGTCCTCAAGATGGCTTCTTCAGTTCAAAACACCATACAAATGCGGAACATTCCCTTTAAGCTGATGTACATTGCAGGGGAATGCTCCTCCGCCAATCCAGGGAAGTCCGTGCCGTGTGCGGTGTCACCGCGTCCTGCTGAAGCCACCCCTCATCTTGATCCAGATCGCAGAGCGGTAGCGATGTGGCGCCCTGAGCCGGTGTTAACAGCAGCCTCGTTATTGCCCTGAAAGCACCTCCTGCTGAGACGCAGTTTGAAGAATGTGGTGTAACTGATAACCGCCATTGTTTTTATGATGCTCTACCGTCGGATGGTGATTTAAATGCCCGGCAGCCTCGATGGTGCGAGAAATACGGTTGGCTCTGTTGAACTGTAGGTTAACTGTTAGCTGCACCAACCACTCTGTATAAACGGTAGTTTCATATAAAAAAAAACAGACTGTTTCGTCTTTCCATGGCTTTGGCGTGGTTATTGGGTTGTTTGGATTATAGCCCTTTCGACCAGTAATGATCATTTCAGGGCTGTGGGATGAAGGAGACTGGGTAAAGGTGGGGCAGGGCTACATGCGCCTGTGGGGGGGGGGGGGGGGGGGCAACCGCCGGGCTAAGCCTCTGCGAGGCTTAGCTTTCCTGGGCGCCCGGTCAGTGGTCATCCTTCAGGGGGCCTTTCGGTCCACTCGTGGCTGGCGCATGTAGCCCGCCCCAGACAGGTGGGTTGTGGCTAGGATGCGAGATGGAGCAAGAGCGAAGATAAAGGGTCGGATGTCTGACTTCTTTGCGTACCTGATACTTTCGTATCGTTAAACTGCGATGTTAGGCACCGGGATGGACCTGACTTTTGTTTCGGCTGTCACTTTGCACGGAATTTGATAGATATTTCAGCACTATTACGATCTGGGAAACAGAAAAATCCACGATCCCCATGTTCCAAATCACAAAACACTCGCCCAAAGCCGCGTGCAGCGGCATGCACAAAACGTCACGCTCGCGACGAAGCCATCTGTCGGTCACAATCTAGTTCGTAGTTGTTTCTGCGTCCGCTGCGTGGCGACTGCGCCGCTATCAGTTGACGCGTAGAAGCAGCGTCGGAGACGGCCGGCCGTCGGTTGGCCGGGGTGTGTGCCGGGTATGTACAGCGGGCCTCAGCGTGGGTGTTTGTTTGGGAAGTGGCTGCCCTGCCGCTGCGCATCGCTGCAGGGCTGTGGTGGCGCCCGTGGCGGCGAGTGGTGGCGGCGCTGGTAGACCGATGGGTAAGCAGTAGCGGACCATGGGACGTTGGGACGTGCGATATGCCGGTAGGGCGTATGCAGCTAGCAATTGGGAAGTGAGTTTGAGTCGTCTTGGTGTCGTCTTTCGTTGGTTGTTGTGCATGCTCGGGCATTAGAATTCACTTCGCCAAGATGTGTCGCGCGTATGACATTGGACTACAAATTTTGATTTGCGAAGTGCCATAATGAACCGTGCTTCGAGGTAAACTTGATAAATCTCCTCCCCTGTCTCGTTTCGCATCCGAGATAGCACTTGGCGACCTCGCAGTCTCATGTTGACAAAGTAGTCGTATACCACTAATGGCGTGCGCAGTGAGTAGATGGAGTCGCAGATGCAGTCAAAGCTGATAGCGCTCTGCTCCTAGCGGCATAACAGCAAAAACACGCAGTTGTTAGTTGCTGCACCACACAGCATGAATGCGTGACGTGTTGCCCACATTTCACTTATGATACCCTGGTTCGAATTAAATAAAGTTTTTCTCCGTGAGAGAGAGAGAGAGAGAGAGAGAGAGAGAGAGAGAGAGAGAGAGAGAGAGGAGAGAGAGAGGGGAGAGAGAGAGAGAGAGAGAGAGAGAGAGAGAGAGAGAGAGAGAGAGAGAGGAGAGAGAGAGAGAGAGGAGAGAGAGGAGAGGGAGAGGGAGAGGGAGAGGGAGAGGAGAGAGAGAGAGAGAGAGAGAGAGAGAGAGAGAGGAGAGAGAGAGAGAGAGAGAGAGAGAGAGAGAGAGGAGTTTGCCTGCTGTTTCGGTGCAAGCGGCGGACGCTTATTCCGTGCAAGCAGTCGCTGGACTGTCTGAGACGCCGCTGTCAGTGGTCTTGTGAACTTGGGCACCGGTGCCGATGCTAGCCAGACCGACTTTTCTACAGTGATGCTCATTCATGGTGGCATCGCGTGCTCTGCAAGCGGGGGATCTGCTGTGCAAACGCACACGCTTCATCGGCGCCGCACTGTGTGACGGCAGTGACTAGTTGGCCTGACACCAGACTCGGTGGCAGTCGAGACGGCAGCGCGCTGGCACGGCGTGGACGGTTGTCTGATCACCGCCATGCAGCGCGATCAAACTGACGCCAGCCAATGTACACGTGACACTCGGCTCTGCACACACTGGGTATTACTTAATCCACCACACTCATCGCGTTGTAGTTATTGAGCATATTGAGCGACCCGGCCTCGGCTGCAGCCGCTGTACGTGGAAAACCCAACCCTCTATGCGCCTGGCGCCATTTGATCAACGACATACGTTGGGTTAGTTGTGTGCGCGGTTACCTATGCATAATAAGATTTGGTTTTGAACGAAATACCTTCTACGGTTTGCACGTTAAGGTGTGATGCTCATATAAAAATACAGTTTGATCTAGTTACCCGCAAACGCATCAAACTAGGGTGGGTCACGTTTATATGTGCTCGTCGCATTTATTGAGTGGATCACATTATTAAGTGCATCTCATTTATGGAGTGGGTCACATTTATGAGCGAATTTGTTCCGGCATGACAGCAGACAGCGTCTGTAGCCGCGCTTCTGCGGAGCTTGACGTCAGAACCATACGGTGCTGTCCCGTGGTGTGAGACCCGGTGCGGTGATCGGCACAGGAGGCAAGTTGAACGAAACTGTTATTATACGTTGTCTTCGTTTTGCTTGTTTACTGTTTCTTGTACGTATTGTGTCGTGTTGTCACGCTTTCTTTCCGTGTTATGAAGCTAATGGCCACGTCCCACTCCAGCCAGCAAACGGGAGGTCGTTGATATCCAGGATTGGCGTGGTCTCGGCTGCACATGGACGCAGGCGCGTACAAGCGTGATTGCATGGTGGCGCCTGTGACCTTCCTACCAGCTCGCCCGTGCTGTCAGGGCCCGTGTGCGCCCTGACAGCTCGCCCGTGCCGCCGTTCGTGCCCTGACAGGTCGCCGGCTTCGTTACAGACACCACCGCCGAGACCATCGAGCGCATGCTGGCGAACCTGCCGGCCAAGCGCATCTCCAAGCAGCTGTTCCCAATGCTGAGCGTGGTCCAGCTGCAGCGGCGGCAGCAGCAGACGGGCCCCGCTGCCGCCGCCGCCGTTGCCCCCGAACCGGGCCCCAGCGGCGTGTCGACTGGCCGTACCGCCTCGCGCCGGCTCTCGCGCGTCGAGGGGGTGCCAACGGCGAAGCCGCCGGCCGGCCGTGTCGGCACCGAGGAGGAGCCGGCGCGGCGGCGCCCCCTGCGCCGCCCGCCGGCCAGCAGGGCCGCCGTCGAGGCGTCAGCGAAGCGCCAGCTGGCAGCGGCGAGCGGCTGTGACGCGCTGGATGTGACCGGTCGGGACCACGCGGAGCCGGAGGAGCCCGCCGCGGAGGGCGGCTCGGGGCGCACGTCGGCGACCGCAGGCGCCGCGGCGGCCGGCACGCAGGCTGTGAAGGAATTGGAGTCCGTGGGGGAAGAGGAGCCCCATGTCGCGCAGCAGGCTGTCGCCACGGAGGCGAAGGAGTCGGCCGTGCACCAGATGCCCCAGTGCTCAGCAGCTGTGGTGCTCGCCGCAGGGGAAAGGGAGGAGCGTCCTGCTGCTGAGAGGATCTCCGCTTCGCAGGGGAAGTTTCTCGCTGCAGGGGCGAACGGCCCCAGCGGGCAGGCGTGTGTCGTCTCGGAGACAGATGAGGGCCACCCTGAGTGTGCAGGTAAATCACATACCCAGGCTGTGGAGACGAAGGACAATCGGACTGCGCTCGCAGACGAAACCCCTGCTGTGGAGACGGACTCGCCTGCGGCGCGGACCAAAGAAGCGAGCGCTATTAAAACGACTGCCGCGTTGAGCGTACAAACCTACCAGGCATGCGTCGTGCTGACGGACGAAGTGGATCGGGCAGCGAAAGGGGACACGGAGGGTTCGACGACTCGCGCCGCAACCACCGCCGGCGCAGAGGCAGCCTCAGACGTACTCGGAGAGGAGAATGTCTATCAGTCGGCGGAGGCCTCTGCCGCCCGGCCGACCGGTCTGACACCGGCATCGGGGCATGGCCAGCCGTCGCCGGGGGCAGCGACCGGCGCTGGCGCTGACGCGCCGTCTCCGGTGCGGGGGAAGGAGGGGCGCGGCGGGGCAGGCGAGGTGGCGCTACCACGGCCTAGTCGGAGGGCTGTGCAGGTGACGGTGCGTCGGTGTGACGCGCCGACGCGACCGCGGCCCCCCGTGCCCTCGGAACGGCGGCCCGGTGCACCTGCTGGCCGACCAGGGGGAGAGGCTGCCACACTCTCGGCGGACCGGCCTCCCGTGGCGGTGGGCGAGGGCCCACGAGTGGGCGAGGTGCTTGCTGTAGCGGAAGGCGGAATGTCTGACGAAGGATCAGGTCGGATACAGGCTGTGCGGACGGGTGTCGTTTCTGCCGCGGCGGTCACTAATGTATCGGCAGAGTGTGATGCGGGGCGGCCGGACCGGGGCCCGGCGGAAGCTCTGAATAGGAGAGTAGACCACCGGGCTGAGCATTCATCAGGTGAGAGGGCGCACCACACGTCTGAGGTGCACGCGCTCGTGATCGCGGCGACTGCTGCAAATGACACCACCCGTGCTGTGAATGAAATGACATCTGGTGCGGAGGACGGGGCTCCTGCTGTGAGTGTTGTGATGTGTGATGCTGCTGGGACAACCCGAAATGTGAATGCCATAGTGTGTGACGCGCGGGACACGCCAACCACGGGACAGACCAGTGTGCGTGCAAGGAAGGATACGACGCCCTCTGAAAAGAACGCAGTGCTTGGTGGAAACGATGTGACGTCTGCTGCGAAGGACACGATGTCTGATTTGGAGGGTGTGGTGTCTGGGTTTGAAGAGACGTCGCTCGTAGAGGGGGACACAGCATTCCCTGAAAAGGACTCAACGCCCAGTGGAAATGACACTATATGTAGTGGAAAGGACATTTCTTCCGGTGTCAGGAACGCGGCGTTCGACGCGAGGAACGTCGTACCCAACGCGGAGCACGTTGTGCCTGATCACAGTGGGAGATCGCCGGGTGCTGAGAATCCATTGCTCGCTGTGAAGCACGTAACGTCCGTTTTACAACTTACTGTACCTGGCATGAAGAACGCAACGGCTGCTGCGAAAGGCCCGCCGTGTGATTTGAGAGCCGTGGTGTCTGTCACCGCGGACACGGTGTCCGACGTCGCGGACACAACATTTGATGTGGAGGACACGGCGACTAACGCGGCCTGTCAGCGTCTCGCGCCGGCGGCGGGACGTCGGCCTCCTGCCCGGCCCGCTGAGCCCGTCCCGGCCTCATCAGTGAAGGACACGCTCGGGCAGCGGATGAGCCAGGTTTACAGCGAGTCGGCCGGCGTGGCCCTCGCTGGTCCAGCCGGAAGTGCGTCTGGTGCGCCGCCAGACCGGGCGGCGCCCACGTCAGTCGCGGCGCGCGGGGAGCCGCACCTGGCGACGGAGGAGGCGCGCGCCGAGGGTACCGCCTCTGGCAGCGAAGGAGACGCCCGCCGAGGTACTGCCTCTGAGGATGGAGGAGGCGCCCGCTCAGCTGGCGATGGCCGTGTCGCCCTCGCGAGGGCAGAAGATATCGGACGAGGATCATTCGGCTGTGACGATATCAGAGGTAACTGAACTTGCTGTGGCACGGGAGGGAGACACAGCCAGACCTGAGGCGTATGATGCCAGTGATCCGTGTTTGAACCGGACGAACGATAATGAAGTGCTGTCGGCGCTGGCCGTACATTCCATTAATAACGATAAGCACGACGCAGACGAAGCCATAACTGCTAAGAAAACCCACGAAGGCACGATCTCGGCAGAGAGCGTGTCAGGTACACGCAAGTTGCCAACGGAGGAAAATGTTTCGAGTAGGAAAATCACAATACAGGATACGACGCCAAGAAGTCCAAAAGGTCGAACAGAAGCCAAAGTCAGGCCTCGCGCGGCAGGAAACACCGCAGGGAGTGGCAGTTCACGGAACCGTTCAGCTGAGAAAACAACGACAGAGGAGGAGTCCAAATCAGGGAGTCCAAAAGAGCAACTGAAAGCTGAAGTCAAGTCCGCTATGGCAGGAGACGCCATAGGCAACCTCAGGTCGCAGCGTTCTTCTCGGAGCTCCAGCCTACAGCGGCCTTGTAGCGTGGCCTCTTCGGGAAAGAAGCCGGCTTTCACTAGAGCCCAGTCCAATTCCCCGCGGCCGTCCAGGGGCGCGCGGGCGCCCGCCGCCGGCGCCGTGGGTCGGGCGGTGGCGCGCGCAGTATCCAGCCCCTCGCCGATAGTGGCTCGCTCGCGCCGCGGCAGCCCGGCGTCCTCCGCGGCGTCGGCCAGCCGGAGCGGCCGGCGGCCGGCCAGTCGGCGCACGGGCAGTCCCGCGCTGTCGGCGACAGGAACCGGAACCGGAAGGGGTCGCGCTGCTGCGGTGCTGCGCAGGGCTGGGGCCGCAGCTGCCCGCACCGACGCTCCGGCCAGGAGCGGCACGTCTGCCCAGGGCAGGACCGGTGCGCCGGCCCTGGGCAAGGGTGGCAAAACCGTCCAAGGCAAGGTGAACACCCCGGCCCAGAGCAAGAGCCGCAACTCTTTTCAGGGCAAGAGTGGCGCGCCCGCTCAAGGCAAGATCAGTACACGTGCCCAAGGTAAGGATGATGCGCATGACAAGAGCAAGAACAGTGGGCCTGCCGAGGGCAAGAGCGGTTTGCGTGGCCGAGCTAGGAGCGGCACCCCTGCCCAGGGCAAGAGCGGCACATCTGCCGTGCTCACCCGTGGCAGGGTCGGCACGCCTCCTCGCGGCAGGAGTGGCATGCCAGCCCGAGCCAGGGCCGGCACCCCCGCCCAAGGCGTCAAGTCAGAAAGGAGCTGGAGCATGACGCCCGCGCGGGGCAAGAATGGGGCCCCTGCCCTGTCAGTGGCTACCCGAGGCCGGGCAGGGGTCGCCGCTCGGTCTCAGTCGGCCATCCGTTCAACAGCGGCCCGGCGTGAGGCTTCGGCGACCGGCGGCAGGGGCCGTCAGACGGGTGCAAGCCCGGTTCGGCCGGCCCCCGGCGGCGTTACGAGGAGAACCGCCGGCCTGCCGGCCGCACAGCGGGCCAGCAGGCGGGCGCAGACCAACACCCGCCGGGCCGGCGCGCGACCGCAACCGGCGCCCGCCAGAAAGGCGGTGGCCAGGGCTAAAGCACTGGCCAAGGGAAAGGCGCAGACCAAAGCCAAGGCGCAGACTAAAGCCAAGACACCCAGAGGATCCCAGAAGGGATTCGCTGGAAGGTCGCCAGAGAAACAAGCTCCGAAAAACGCTTCTGGTGGGAAGCTGAAAACGACAAAGAAGCGGACGGAGAACTCTAAAAATAGCTGTGCTGTCAAATTACCAGCTAAAACCAAGAGGAGACCAGAAGCTAACGTCAAACTAGCCAGCAAGTCGTTGGCTAAAGCCAAACAGACTGCACGATATAACAATGCGCTAAAGAATCATCCTTCTGTCAAGACGAAAGAATCCAAGCATCCAAGGAGGCCCTCGACGCTTCCGCTGAGTGAGAAGGATGGCGACGGTAACGGCAGATTGAAACGAGCACGGGGCACCACAGATAAAGAGGAGCCGCCGATAAAGAAGAAAAAGAACGTCGAGGCGAATACTGCAGAGGTGAAGCCACTGACAGCTAAAGCGGCCTATTTAAAGCATGGCAAGCAAAATGCTTTTTTAGATCACAAGCACACATCGGTAAAAAATGAAAACGTCTCAGTAGAAACCAAGCGCACCAATGATGGGCTAACGGCAGAGAAGCAAACGAATGCAGGGAGGAAAAGGAGGTTCGATTCTCCCGGCGGTTCATCGTCTGCAGCAGCTTCTGCGCTGGAGTCAGCTGACATGACTCGGGCTCAGAGAAATGCCGGCGCTGAACAGCCCGCCTGTGCGTCTCCAGCGCCACCAGCCGAGGCCAGCGCCGGTGCGGGCGCGGCGGCGGCCGGACCGGCGCCGGCTGCCGGTCCGAGTGTGAAGCGACGCCGCCGGGCCAGCGGTGGGCCCGGCGCGACGAGCGAAGCGGCGGCCGCCGCCGGGCCACGGCCGGCTGACGCCACGACGGCGGAGCGCCGACAGGCGGCGCTGACGTGCCCGAGGTGTAGTCTGCAGCTGCTGAGCCGGGCAGCGCTGACACGCCACGTCCGCCTGTGCCGCGTCAGGGACGGCGCCCGGCCGCGCTCGCCGGCCGACGACGACGACGAGCCGGACGACCCCTCGGCGCGGCCTTCCGGCGGCGGCGGTACCGGCCGCGGTGGCCCGCCGCGCCCCAGCCCGCCGCCGCCGGAGCAGCCGCCGGAGCCGTCGGTCGGCGACGCCCCAACCGGCGCGCCCTCGGACGGCGGCGGCCAGGCGGCTGCGGTCGGCGATCGGGCGCCACTGCGCTGTCCCCGCTGTCAGTGTCAGCTGCTGAGCGAGGCGCGACTGGCGGTGCACCGCGCGCGCAACCGATGCCGGCCGGCGGCGCCGCCACGTCAGGAGCTTATCAGTCGCCGGGAGAGCCTGTTCAGCCTGCTGCACAACCTGAAGCGCGAGCTGCTGGCGGCGGCGCCTGAGCTGACGCGCGGCTCTCCGGAGGCGACGGCCGCCAGCTTGGAGCAGATCCAGCTCGTCTGGCGTGTCGTCGATCGATTCAGCGACTGTCTCAACGACTGCAGGGAAGCACGGAAGGACCACGCCGACAGCACAGAGGAGGTGAGGTTCCCTCCAGCTGGGCGCATTTTGCCGGTTGGCGGACGAATGTGGCGCTGCCTTCTGTCGGCAGTCTGTGGCCTTTCACATTGAAGTCGGGTCACTTGCGTTTTCAGAAGATGGTCGGTTTAGGATTGCTGAAAGGTTCACCCAAGCGTAGCATGACTGGTGTTTAACTATTTCGTAAAAGCGGTCATGTGGCGACGGTCGGGTTTCCGCCGCTGAGTCCGCCGTCCGTCCGGCCGTGCCGCAGATGGACCGCAAGCGGTACCTGCGCGTGCGTCTGCTGGAGGGGGTGCGCGCCGTGTCGGCCGGCCGCGACGCGCACGTCACCGACGACAACATGGACGCCGTGCTGCTCGGTCTTGACGACCTCATGCGCAACGACGATGTGTTGCGCTTCCTGCGCGAGCCGCAGGGCCGCGGCCGGCGCGACTCGCAGCTGGTGCAGAGTCTGGAGCGACAGGGCCTGCTGGGCGGCGGTGGGCGGCGCGGCCGACCGGGCGGCGAGGCGCGCCCGCCCGCCCGCGGTGGCACGCGGCCCGGCCGGCTGATCGCGAGCATGCGCTGCAGCTTCAACCAGGGCGACGCGCTGGCGTATGATCCGCTGCCGCTGCCGCCCACGCAGCAGCAGCAGCGGGCCGTGTACGCTCCGCCGCCGGAGCCGCAGCCGCAGCCCGAGCTGGAGATTGAGCCGGAGCCGGAGCCGGAGCTGGAGCCGGAGCCGGAGCCGGAGCCGGAGCCGGAGCCGGAGCCGGAGCCGGAGCCGGGGCTGGGGTTGGAGCTGTACCAGTACGGCTCGCCTCGGCTACAGCCACCAGCACCGCCACCGCCGCTGCCTCCCGGCCAGGAGCAGCTGGACTCCCCCGGTGAGGAGGCGGAGCGGGACCGGGCAGGCCTGCCGTCTGCAATCGGGGTCGGCGGCTTGATGCTGGCGCCTCTGTCTGGTGAAAGATGTGGTTAGGTCATCTGTCGGGTTCTCTTCGTGACCAAAGTCAAAAACAAAAAAGCATTTGTTGTGATACAGTAGGTAAAAAGCCGACTAAAGCCTTTGCTCTGATGGTGCTGGGATCCGGCTCTTCACTGAGCCCGACGTATCGTCTAGAGACTGGCCCCTATGCCCAGCTCGCACGTAAAGGGATCTTTCTCACGATATGCCACGTCACGACCCCGCAGTCCATGTCAGGTGTGTCTGCTCTTTGTCGACGGAGCACGGTTGGCGTTTGCTCCGGCGGGGTTCTGAGCCCACCTGCGACGCCCATCTGCTGCTGGTTGGTTTGCTGTCACCCTTCTATTGGGTGCTCTGTTCGTGGCGCGCGCCGACTCTTACCCACATCAAACGCAGCCTGTTTCGGGCGGCGTCTGCCGCACGTCTGACTGACCGCCACCCAGCGGCAGTCTCAGTACGGCGCCGTCGCCGCCGCGTGGAGCTGACTACTCGCGGCGGCCGTTCGCGCCTCTTCGCGCCAGGCATTCTTGACTGTTTTTTTATCGCTGGCGCATTAACTGAAGCTGCATGTACATCTGCGGATATGTGTATCAGTGTGCTGCTTTTTTGTACGATCGGCGCTGAATAACCACCACGTGGATGCGCCCTCAATAAAATAAATGTGAATGCCGTTCCGGCCGCCTTCGTGGACTGTTCTTGCCACCGGTACTCGTCACTTGAGCAGTTGCCACTGTTCCGTGTATAGCGGCGTGTCAGGCTGCCAACAACGTCATCTGGGCCGTGTGATGCGCCGTAACCTTCTGACCCGGCGCCGTCCGGCAGCCTCCGAGCTGGGCCTCATCATGAGTGCGGTGCACTCGGTGCTGGACGGTCAGGGCGCCGACGTGGCGCCTCCGCCGGCGACCGGCGCCGAGGCGCCGCCGGCCGGCGCGGCCGACCTCTTCAGCGACGCGGCGCTCCAGCAGGCCATGGGTCAGTCGGTGACCGCCGCTCGGCCCCAGTGTGGCGGCGCGGCCCGAACACGGCACTGTAGCGGCAGCGACAGCCGTCGTCCTCGATGGTGACGAAGCTGGTGCTATGGGAGCGGTCATGCCATTTTTTACGTATGCCCCTTCAAGCTATGCCATGTTTATACAGAGATGAACTTCGGTAGGTGTTATCGCGCTCTGCCGTGTAGACGCTAAAAAAAACATTGAGCTCTTCCCAGGCGTGGCACCTTATGGCGAGTTGAGATGTGAGCGGAGGACAGTACACTGGCAGCGCAGGTCTGTGTCACAGGCGCCCTGTCGCGTGCAGACCGTTGATGGGTCGGGGGTCGCCAGCTGCCCCCCCCCCCCCCCTCCGCGCCAACTCGGCGCGTGGGTTGCCGCTCCGCGCGCCTTTCACAGAGCTGTGCATCGGCAGGCATCACGGACGAGGAGATGGCCATGCTGGAACAGCTGGGCTCGTGCCAGCAGCAGGAGCTAGTGTACGACAGCGCGGCGCCTGAACCCGGGCCGGCCCTGGTCGTTGCGTTCGAGACGGCTGACGCGACTCCGGCTCCGGCTCCGGCTCCGGCTTCGGCTCCGGCTCCGGCTCCTGTCGAGCCCGCCGCCCCGGTGTCGGCCCCGGCCGTGTTGGCCAGTCCGGCCGAGCGCCGCCGGGCCGAGGAGGTTCACGGCGAGTTCGAGTGCACCGTCTGCGAGCTGCGCTTCCTAGGCCGGTCAGCACTGCGCCAACACCTGATGTGGCAACACCGCGCCTCCGCCGACAAGGTGGACAGCAAGACCGAGCAGCACATGCCACTGCGGGTGAGTGCACCCCCCTCCCTCGGCGGCCGTGACGACGGCGGCAGTCGCCACTCTGCTGGTGGTGGGAGCGGAGTGTTTCTAGGGCGCAGTTAACGGGGGGGGGGGGGGGGATTCTGGGACGAAGTGCTCACGTGGCTCCATTGTTTGATACTTGGAAGGTGTTCAGACCTGCTGGTGACGGTGCCTTTGTTGAATTGATCATGTGCTGCGTCCTGGCAGCGACTGACGGCTTCGTATCGTCGCACCTGGTGCTAGAATAGCCGCAGGCTCTGCCTGCAGACGATGTAGCTTTGCTGGCCGTTGCGAAGTTATCATTGAATTGGTATTAAATGTGCTATGTTTCGTCTTGCAACATGTATCATATGTTTACCTTCCTTCACCATGATTGTGATTTGCAGTTGCTTTCTCGAGCGGTCGATCGTGCAGTTTGCCCGAGGAAAAAGTGTCCGGCCAGCGTAGTAAATCCATTTCAGTGCACTGGAGTCTTCAATAAACACAGCGGCGCTTGATGCGAGCGCAATTATTGACATGCTGTCTTAGCACCCCACAGCTGTGGTAGAAAGCAATCGTTCCAAAATTAACGTCACCTGTGTTAGCTTCGACTAATGGCCGCTTCACCGCACACTTTCACGTCCTAGGACTTCCGTTTAAACTTGTCCATCCCCTCCCCCCGCACCTGACTCGCTCCTCGCCAGCTCGCGCCTGGCTCATCCCTCTGCAGCTCGCGCCTGACTCGCCCCTCGCCAGCTCGCGCCTGGCTCGTCCCTCCGCACCTCGCGCTTGGCTCACCTCTCCGCAGCTCGCACTTGGCTCACCCCTCCGCAGCTCGCGCCTGGCTCACCCCTCCGCAGCTCGTGCCTGACTCGTCCCTCTGCAGCTGGCGCTTGACTCACCCCTCCCCAGCTCGCGCCTGGCTCATCCCTCCGCAGCTCGCGCCTGACTTGCCCCTCCGCAGCTTGCGCCTGACTCGCCCTCTTCGCCGCCAGGTGGTGCCGCCGGTGGAGCGGGTCGACGCGTGCCGCGTCTGCGGCCAGCTGATTGCCGACCGGCTGCTACTGACGCTGCACATGGCCGCCGCGCACGTGCCGCGCGCCGCCGGCCAGCGCGACCCGGCTGCCGGCCAGCGCGACCCGGCCGCCGGCCTGCGCGACCCGGCCGCCGGCCTGCGCGACCCGGCCGCCGGCCTGCGCAGTCAGATGAGCAGCGCACTGGGCGGCCTCCTGGAGCGGGCGCTGGGCGGACGGCTAAGCGGCGGCCGGGCCGGCCTCGCGCGGTGAGCTGGGGACAGGGAGTAGCGAGGAGCGATGGGCGCGAGAGCAACCCGCCTGTGACCACGGATTGCCTCGGCTGTGAGTCGACGGATTCTGGTGGGTTGTAGCGGCCGGTGTACGTACACCGGTGAAACCGCTGTCTGTTACGTCAAAGTCTACCGATGACAGACGTCTTTGTGTGTGATTGTGACGTCAGATTATGCCAGCCATGAACCGAGGAAGCGTTGAACACCAAGTGGTCGGCGGTCAGAGTCCGTGGCCCGCCGCACGCTGTGCCTGTTGCGTGTCGTCCGGGGCCTCTGCGCCCGCTCACCGTGCCGCCGCCGCTTGCTGCAGGGCAGAGGCGAAGGGTGTGGAGCTGGCGCCGGCGCCGGCCTCCGAGGCCGACCCGGCCGGTCGCCAAAGCCTGCCGCATCCTTGCCACGTCTGCGGGCAGAGGTGTGTGGGGCCCGGCCACGGTGGCGGCCGCCCGGTGTCAAGCACGAGAGGCAGCGCCGATGGGATGGCCATTGCAGCGCGTGCTCCTGGGTCTTGTCGTGTTTGTAGTCTTGTTATTGACGTGCCTCACCGGACCTGGTTCAATTACGCCGTCGAAAGCAAACTGGGTGGCACTAAACCGCAGACGGTCTGTATTCGAGTGCCTCATCAGTAAGCTGGCGATACGTGCTGTGACTGTCCTGTGTCCTCCAGTGCGGTCACTAAGATGACGAGAGCGGGTTTCCCACAGCAGCCCCTCCTGCGGCGCCTGTCGGACGGTGATGTGCTGCGACGGTCATGTCTTCACCGCGCCGGCCCGTGACGTCAGCGCCTCGCCGCCAGGTTTCGGCTGGCGAGCGGGCTCGGCCGCCACATCGCCGCCGTGCACAGGGACGTGGAGCTGGACCTGGCCCGGCTGGGCGACGTCAAGAAGTGCTCGCTCTGTGGCGTCATCTTCGAGAACGTGACGTCGCTGTCGCTGCATGTGCGCATGGCGCACCGCGACGCCGGCCTCGACCGACAACACCTGGTCGGTGAGTGCGGCTGGGACTTCCTCGTTACGTTCTGGGTCTCGACTTCTTTTTTCCTTGTTACATTCCGCTGGTTCCTGATACCCGCTGCCGACCGTCCAATGAACCGCTCACTCCCGTCCGCCGCTCGGTGGACCACTCACCCTTTTCCGCCACTCTGTTGAGTTGGCCGCTCTATGGACCGCTCATCTTTGTCCGCCGATCTGTGGACCGCTTAACCACGTCCGCCGCTCTGTGGACCGCTCACCCTTGTCCGCCGCTCTGTGGACCGCTCATCCTTGTCCGCCGCTCTGTGGACCGCCCACCCACGTCCGCCGCTCTGTGGACCGCTCACCCTTGTACCGCCTCTCTGTGGACCGCACACCTCCCTCCCTGTATCATCGCTGTGTGGGCCGCTCACCCCTGTACCGCCGCTCCGTAGACCGTTTACCCCCCCCCCCCCTCCCTGTAACGCCACTCTGTGACCCCTCTGTCGGCGTTGCGCTGGCTCGGCTGACGGTCACGCGTGCGGCATCGCAGCGCTGGCGTCCCAGCCGGCCGCCGTCGCCGCCAGCCGCGTCCTCTGCCCTATCTGCGGCGAGAGTCAGCTGATCGCCGGCGCCGCCGGCCTGGCGCGCCACCTCGCTCTGGCGCACCGCGGCTGGCGCCTCTCGCTCGAGCCCGTGGACGGCGAGGTGAAGTTCACGTGCCGGCCGCTGGCGAGCTCGGCCGCTGCCGTCGTCAAGCCGGTGGTGTTGCGAGGTGAGGATGTCAGAACTGCCGAACCGCCCTGCAGGCGCGAGTTGTGCCGCAATTTAGACGAGCTTGCGCTGGGCAGTGGGCAGAGCTGCCAGGCTCATACGCGCCATGTCTCGAACGCCCCCTCTATGCCGCATTGTTTTGTTTTGGGCGTTTTAGGTTTCATGTTTGGGGCGAGGGAGCGGAGCACCCAGTTCAGCCTCGGTTTGTGGGCGACCCTTTTCCCGTGGTCTCACATCTGGGGTATGTGCTGACCTGCCTATGTCATCTGACCCAAGCTGATCTCTCCTCGTTCCGAGTGCAGGGGCGCAAGACGAAACGGCACGGCCCAGAGGAGCCGCTAGCGCGGGCGACTCGTCCCTGCTCGATATATCGCACTGTCGGCCGCCGGCGACAGTGGCCGCCGACGCTGCGGCCACTGTCGGCGACGAGCAGCAGCAGGGAGACTTCATGTGTTCCGGTGAGGCCGCCGCGCTCGCCGCGCCGCCGGTGTGGTTCGGATTCTTCGCTGTCGTGCCTGCCCGTTCGCCCCACACGTCGCCGCCATGTACGCATGTCGTCGGAGCCGATGGACCCTGACGCGTAGCAGCGCGTCGAACGTCTCGAGTGAGCAACGGCGTGATGCATGGTCGTGCGCCAAATGTTGAAAGTGGAGGACCTGCGCAAACGATCGCGTTCTGATGCCAACTGCCTTCCTCCTCGGGTAGAGTGCGGCTTGGCCTTCCCGGCACCGGAAAAGGTGATGGCCCACATGGAGGAGGAGCACCCACTGGTACCGTCTCGGCCGGAGAGCGACACGGTCAGTAGAGCCGGCCGCCAACTCTGACTCGCGGCCAGAGCCGGCCGCCGACTCTGGCCGCGAGTAAGCGACGGTCAGTAGAGCCGGCTGACTCGCGGCCAGAGCCGGCCGCCGACTCTGGCCGTGAGTAAGCGACGGTCAGTGGAGTCCGCTTACTCGCGGCCAGAGCCGGCCGCCGACTTTGGCCGCGAGTAAGCGACGGTCAGTGGAGCCGGCTGACTCGCGGCCAGAGCCGACCGCCGACTCTGGCCGCGAGTAAGCGACGGTCAGTGGAGCCCGCTGACTCGCGGCCAGAGCCGGCCGCCGACTCTGGCCGCGAGTAAGCGACGGTCAGTGGAGCCGGCTGACCCGCGGCCAGAGCCGACCGCCGACTCTGGCCGCGAGTAAGCGACGGTCAGTGGAGCCCGCTGACTCGCGGCCAGAGCCGGCCGCCGACTCTGGCCGCGGGTAGGCGACGGTCAGTAGAGCCGGCTGACTCGCGGCCAGAGCCGACCGCCGACTCTGACCGCGAGTGGGCGACGGTCAGTGGAGCCGGCTGACTCGCGGCCAGAGCCGACCGCCGACTCTGGCGCGGATCAGCGGGCGCCAGGAATGCAATGTGGCGGGGCTCTCACTCGCTAGGCTGTGCTGCACTGTCGGGCTTGTTGGTCAGTTCGCTGCGTGTTTTTCATTGGTTGACTCTCTGTATTTGCTGACGGAATGTATAGAAAAAGGTCGTTTTAACAGAGGGATGAGATAGATAGATATTTAATGCATACGCATTGTTAAGCGTCAACGATGTTGAACGCGTTCCTCGGTGTAGGACGTGGAGGGCGTGCCCCCCCCCCCTCCCCCCCAGAGCTGCGCTCCAGCAGCCAGCAGGCGCGGTGCCAGTCCCCGCCCGGCTCGGCCCCGGCCCTGCCTCGCCCGGCCCCGCCGCGTGCTGACGGGCTCACGCTCACGAGCCGGGCCACCAGCAGGAGGAGAAGGAGGCTGGCGGCGCCGAGCTGCGGCGGCTGATCGCCGGCCACCGTCACCAGGCGGCGCTGGCGGCGCTTCTGCGCCAGCTGCGGCCGCCGGCCGGCCGGTCCAGCCAGCACGCCGTGCGCCGGCTGGACGGCGCGCGCAGCCGCCAGCTACTCAGCTGGCTGGAGCGGGACGGACGACGCGGGGGGCACGGCAGGGCCCGCCGGCCGGCCGCCCTCCGCACGTACAGCAGGCTACGCACTGAGCCGGCACCACCACCGTCGGCCGGCCGCCTGCTGGCCTCGATGAAGCGCAGCTTTAGCCAGGCGGACAGGGCGTCGGCGGAAGCGGCATCCGCGCGGGATGGCGGGGCGCCGCCGGGGCACACTGCCGACGTGGAGCCGGGAGTGCGGGGGGCGCCCGAGTGTCGACCTCCCGTCTCCGGTGACGGGTAGCAGTCCCCGCACGACAAGAGTATGCGTCTTTCTGCTGGTCCACTGCACCGAGATGGAGGTGGCTCGCCAGGGGACTGGAGCAGGGCACTCAGTGTGGAGGCGGTCTCCGCTGTGGAGAGAGCTCCAGCGTGATGTTGATTGGCACCTGTCTGAGTTGCACAGGCGCGTTGTCTCAAGTGGAGACTAGTGTACAATTTCTGAACATTTCATCTGAATGTGTGACCAACTCGCGCCGAACGAAATGTGGACGCGTGTAGAAATGTAGACGTCGAACCCTCTGGACGACGTTCTCAGACGGCCTGATGGCGTCTGTTCCGTACGTGGCGTAGCCGATGCCTCACTGGGCCGATGCTGATGCCTCACTAGGCTGATGCTGATGCCTCACTGGGCCGATGCTGATGCCTCGCTGGGCCCTGCCGTCTGGACGACGTTCTCAGACGGCCTGATAGCGTCTGTTCCGTACGTGGCGTAGCTGATGCGTCACTGGGCCGATCCTGATGCGCCACTGGGCCGATGCTGATGCCTCACTGGGCCAATGCTGATGCCTCACTGGGCCGTAGCCGGTGCCTCACTGAGCCGTAGCTGATGCCCCACTGGGCCGATGCTGATGCCTCACTGGGCCCTGCCGTCTTGGCTGGCTGCATGAGATGAGCACACTTTTGTCTGCTATGAGTGCACGGCACCTGGCCGCGGAGGGCCTGGCCAGTTTACACTGGACGCCTCACGGACACCGGTGCTGCTACACCGGGACCTACTGTTGGCGGGGCCTGTTTCAAGCCTCTCTCTGTATGACACAAGACGCGAGTTTCTATGTACAGTTGTATGTCGGCTGTATTTTGAAGTCCTGACCGTTTTCAACGCGACGCAAGCTCCAATAAATCGGTGATGATGTTTTGGTTATCTGATTTCGGGGCGTACGTGTTAGGCAGGGGTGCCAGCTGCGGCGCTTAGCTCCACATGATGCTGGATAGTGCAGCGTTCTAATCATGAAGCCGTCATTGACAAATGCCACCGGACATCGCAATGTACCTTATCGCGGGCTGGAAGCACCCCATGGTGGCTGGTGCGGAGGCGTCCAATCCAGTCCAACATGAGCATCGCTCTCTTGGTTCTTATCTTGACGTCGACAAGCGAGTGAGGTGGAATGCTTCTCTTGGCGCAAAAACCGCAAGCGAGCCATTGTATCGTATTTTAAGGGCCTTATCTTTACGTGAACAGGGCAAAGCATACTTCACTTACATACTATACGCACAAACTGTTTGGTTTTTTTCTTAGCGAAGACGAATCAGATCGAGTGCTTCCGTATGAAAATAACTCGCACTACGCTTGCGAGATATATTTATTCAAGCCGATGCATAGATGCACCAGATACTGGAGGGTGACATGTGGTCACTTCTGCGACGCGTATTCATGTTCACGCTTGCGTAATGATGCCCGTCTGAACTGGTGCTAGCAGGCTGTTTTGCTTAAATGAGCACAAACTACACTGTGAAGTAATTCACAGCTAAAAGCCACCCGGTAGCCATCTGGTCCACAGGACACCACACTGCAATTACTGCAGCCCAAATACAACTCACAAATATTTTTGATTAGTCCTGAAGCTCGCGCCCGTGCTATCAGGGCCCCCTGCGGTGAGATGTACCCGCGCCTGCCCGTATCTGCCTGAAGGTCACGCCGGGGCTCCCGGGGCTCCCAGGGCCTCCCGCGGTGAGAAGTACCCGCACCTGACCAGATCAATCTGCGCCATGGTTGAGCTACATCCCCCACCATCGAGTCCGAGCCCCTGACGAGCAGTCCCTGGGTCAGGGGCCGGGCCAGTGAGCCTGCCGGCCGTCTCCGGCCGCTGCGGTTGCCAGTGCGGTCCCCGGGCCGGGCGGCGGCCGGGCTCGTCCACTGTGTACGGCTGTTTGGCCGTCGCTACCGACGCTGGACGCCGGTCGATAAAGCCGCCCTCACCTGGCGGGCGGTGGCGGCCGTAGTCGTGGGACGCGGCCGGACGGCGGGACATGACGTAGCGACGCCGGGCGCGCGCACCAAGCACGGCGGCCAGCTACCCCGGCCAGGTCAGTGACCCAACGACGTCGCAGTGTAAGAAATGGTCATACATCGGTTTTCTGGGAGCGCTGAACAGTAGATTGTCCCCCTTCTTTCAAATGTTTTTCCTCGTGGCGATGTTTGCTTTCGAGGAGTTTGTGCTATTAAAAATTGTTTTTGTTAACGTTGTTAGTTTCGTTGTGCGGCAGTGCGCTTCTCGCATGTGAAGAACTTGACAGGTTTTTTAAGTTAGAAAATAAAAATAACTTCGGTACCTTCGAATGGACAAGTGGCTGTCAATGAGTAGGTATGCTTCGAGTCTCAGTGCACAAATAACTCCCGTTCTTGCTCTTTAATTATCCGGAGAGGTAAAACAAAGCATATCACAGATCGAGGACTTCTCAGGGACGCGATTTCCTCCATATATATTCATACCCCGCTTTGGGGACTTGCTTCCATAACTGCTCTCAGAGTTAACGAATCCGTTGACAACTGCAGCTTGCAGTTGCATGCAGGTTGAGGCGGCTCGCTAGTGGAAATCCGAGCTGAGTCGCCTTTTTTCCTGTCCATAAAGTAGACAAGAACGAAGCTGATCCTACACAGCATGGTTCATCTCTAACGGCTGCTCACGAGGCTCCCCGCCCCCGACATTAACCACTATCCGCCGTATCCGTCGACGCAGGTCCACCGTTAATATAGGATGGGAGAGAACATGAACCGCTACATGACGCTGGGCCAGCTGGGTGACGGCACCTTTGGCTCAGTCGTCCTCGGCCAGAGGATAGACACCGGTGAAAAGGTCGCCATCAAACGGTGAGGTTCTGTGTGTTATGTGGCGATAAGGGTCTGTATTCATAGGCCACGTGTTATTGCAATGCTTCCAACATCAGGTAAAATAAGTTAGAGATATTCGACGTAAGCAACAGCTGAACCAGAAAAGGTAATAGAAACGAAAGTACTCCGGTGATATATCGCAACAACTGTGAAGGTCAGGGTATACTTTCCTACTTAACGTTAGAAAAAATCGTTGTACACCATTCGTCGTGTTTAAGGCAGGACATATCGTAAATAATCACAAAACAGGTAGATTCATGCTCTTACCTTCGATTTTTTGTATAATTACGATGGCGAGCTCCCGAGCGCCGCACACACACAGCACCCTCGACACCGGCGCCACTTATTGCGCGCGGTCACAAAATTACTGCGCATCAAGCAGCATCAAGAATGCCCAAAACCGACCTATTCACTTTCGAACGAGTGCGTATGTATGGCTGCTGCTCGCCGCGCTCTGGCATTTGTGTCAATGTACGAGGTATTCAGTTCTTATTCAGATTGGGTCAACCTTACGTGGCTGTGACCCAGGACGACCTGCGCCTGACTTACAGCCGCATTGTGAAGCTTTTCGCGATTTCCATATTTCTTGCTTATTCTCATCAAATGTCGAAGTCAAGACTTTCGATATAATAGCATTGGTAGTCGACTAGGTTATAATGCTGGATGAGGTAGCACTTCGTACTATCGCCATGTTGCAGTAAAACCCCGCCTGATAAAACAACTTGCGTGCACATGCCTTGAGAACGGTACGCCGCTACGCTGAACAAACCGACATTTGGAAACTGCCAAGGGCTGCGACCATCGCATTGGCTGCAAATGCACCAGTCTGCCAGGAGCGCGGATAGGGCTGGATCGCCCAGGGTGAAAAATCGCCCGTAGTTCTAGTGCGACTCGCCCGGGTTCCGGCGTCGCCCGCATTCAGCGCACCGAGTCACTGCTGGCCGCCGGGTGTCCCGCCAAACTTCGCCTCGGCCCCACCTGTCCCGAGCCCCGGAGGCCAGAGCGGTGGGTCTTGCGTGAACGGCGGCTCACTATGGCCAGCATTCATCGGTAATCGACTGGCTCAAGGTCCCGGCGCCGCACTGGCACCGGTGCCGTACATCTGCCCCAGCGGGGGAGCGCCTCACCCCAGGCGTGTGTTGACAGTACGAGGGCTCGACTGGCGCCTGGTCGCTTGGGTTATAGACCGCCGACGACCTCGTGATGTAGCAAACCAGGCAGGCTCTTCACACGCAGTAACTTTTGCTATTCGTGAAGCGTGTCCGAATCGCTCACTCGCCTGGGACTTAGTTATTACGACTAAGAAACATAGTTGCATTGAACATGTCTTTTTTGGTATGCCACACCTTGTAATGCCTACATCTTCCAGGATGAAGCGGAAATACACTTCGTGGGAGGAGGCAATGAACCTGCGGGAAGTCAAGGTACGTCACTTGTTTTCCCGTTGTCATGGTAACCCGAATGTGAATGTCCCGTTGCTTACGACACACCAGGTCCGTCGCGCGATGGACTGGCGTACGCTGACGGATTTCAGTAGCGTTAACTCCAGACGGCCCAATTTGTCCGAGACCATGGCTTTGGTCCGCTACCAGCTGGTGGAAAAGGCGTATGTTAATTTCATGAGAATGTTAAAATGTGTTCGTTACGAGCCGGCGATCTTTTCGGGAAGGGCCGAAATGCTGTATTTCAAAATCATACGATCACCTTCGCTGCGTGCCGATAACCACGGCCGCCACCCGACCCCCGGGCAGGTGCCAGGGCGCGAGGCAATAGTCCGTAGGTGGTCCGGAGGCGGTTGATCGACCCAGTCCGACCGCGAAGGCCATCTCCGGGGCCAACCGACGCGCCTGTAAGGCACTGTTTGCACGCGGCGCCGCGCCGGTGCCGCTCTGTTTGCCAGCGGGGAAGCGGCTACGCGCTGCTCAAGTCAAAGCCAGCCGGGGGTCACGATCAGGTTACCTGCCAGGCTGAGCTCAGTCTGGACCGGGCGGGAGGGTACTGTTGGCGCCAGCTCAGTCTGGACCGGGCGGGAGGGTACTGTTGGTGTCAGCTCAGTCTGGACCGGACGGGAGGGTACTGTTGGTGTCAGCTCAGTCTGGAGTCTGGACTGGGCGGGAGGGTGCTGTTAGTGTCACCTCAGTCTGGACCGGGCGGGAGGGTACTGTTGGTGTCAGCTCAGTCTGGACCGGGCGGGAGGGTACTGTTAGTGTCACCTCAGTCTGGACCGGGCGGGATGGTACTGTTAGTGTCAGCTCAGTCTGGACCGGGCGGGAGGGTACTGTTGGTGCCAGCTCAGTCTGGACCGGGCGGGAGGGTACTGTTGGTGCCAGCTCAGTCTGGACCAGGCAGGAGGGTACTGCTGCGTCAGTGGAAGCGGGTCTAGTCTGAACTAGCGCGCTGTCGGGTTGACAACAGCGGTTCCAGTATGAGTCGGACGGGTGCGTACTGTTTGGCCAGCCAGAGGCGCTTAGGTCTGAACTGAAGTCAGAGCCTCTTTCCGCGGGGATGACAACCCCCTGGAAGCCAGCTTCTTGACATGTTAATTTGCACCCGGACGTTGCTGAAGCACGACATACGATGCCAGGTGCGATTGAAAGAGAGAAGCTGGGCTGGCCGTTCCTTGGCTCAAGCCGGTGCCGGTGCTCCATATCGGCTGGCTCCGGACCTCGCCGACGCACCAGACAGAAACGCGTGCATTTGTGCATCGAAGGAGTTCATTTAGTCGGCATTAAGAGGGAGCTCGACAAAAACGATGACGAACATCGACTATCTGAAATCTGTTGAGAGAAGAACCGTTCATTCAGTCTGGTGTTTATTTAAATGGCGCTTCCACCGGAACCAACGTTTGTTCCCAACGGCAGATATTGGGCACGGCAAGGTCCGTAGAGGCAGCACTATGCCGCGGGCAAATACAAACACCGGGCCCGAATGATACTAGGTATCCGTGGTTCGCACCTAATGCACTTCATTTCTCATATACGCGGAAGGAGCTCTGTCGTCAGAGAACTTTACGAGTTCACCTTAGAGAGTGGGCGACGGGCTGGGTTGGGTACATGTGCTAAAAAATACGGCATAGTAATAAATATTGGTAAGAGGTTTACAAATGGCTGTTAAGTGCTTAATGCAATGCCACGGAAGCTTGCTGCTTGTTTTTTTACATATGTGTATGCTTTTACGATGAGATTTGAGTACATCTGCGCCCATGAGCACGTGTAAATTCGGTTCATTTGTAATTGTTTTGGATGTGGTTGACTTTTTTCTCTGTTTCAGTCCTTGAAGAAACTGAGCCATGCAAATGTTGTCAAACTGAAGGAAGTGATAAGAGAAAACGATACGCTTTATTTTGTTTTTGAATATATGAAGGAGAATCTCTATCAGATGATGAAGGAAAGGTGAGAATGGAGTATGTTGCCACAATATGCGCTTTTCTCGGTTGCCACAAAATGACCCAGCATGCAGCCGTTCCCGGACATTCTCGACTGTGCCGGCAACACAGCACGCATCCAAAGCCTCGCATGCGAGACTGTCGCGGCTTCAGTTGCGTCTGTCTTTCGTCCCTCGACGCTGCTGTTTAGGCTGTTGTCCAAAGTGTTTGATGGATAAGACGCCTCACTCATATACTTCCCTCCATGAATTCATTCCGCGTGATTTATGGGCGTTTATTCACGTTTGCTTTGTGCTGGTCGCAAGAACACGCGGTTAAGTCGAACAAGTTAGTGGTCTAGACCGGGGAAAGGCAGAAATTTACCGTGAGTGGCTGGTTTTAGTATTGCTAGAGATGCGAGTTTTGCTCTGATCGCTGGTCTGTTCTTCCTAAATTTGTTAGTGCAAGCTGTCTATTGGGTTTTCTCTCTTCATGGACTTCCCGTTCTCCATTAGTTTGCTTCGACCTCTTTAAAGTCACACCTCAATATTGAAGACATTGACGGTGCGACGGCTAGTAAAAGGTGACACGGAGGCAGTGAGGTGATTAGAAAGAAAAAGTGATGATAGTGTGATTGATTACGGAGACTTGTTTCATCGGCTTTATATTGCAGCCAGCAGAACCAGCGGGCTGGGAGAAGGTACGTTCGTTTGCTATGTGTTAACACATGCCTACGGAGTTCTAAGCACATAACTCAGTCATTTGAATAGCGAGGTGTTTAACCTCCCACCATGCAGTAGGAAAGTGAACCCCAGAATATAACGCTACTTTAGAGCAGAATCGATTTGTGATCAGCACGTCGGCTATCCAAATTACGACGCTTGGCCGCTTCCTATTAATCTTGGCACCGTCATACAGTGGTTATGATGTGCATGATAAATCCACAGTTAATTAAAAGGACCGACAGCATTAAAAGCAGCGCTTTGCTACTGCTAACCTAACCTAAAAGATCTGGCGCGGTTAACACACCTTAAACCAATGCATGCGGCACACCCCAAGTGTGAAGCATTGAGAATCCTCAAAACAATGCTTAGATAAAGGAATAAAGAATAACGCACGAAGTGTATTAAACCAAGTGCGCAAAGCGCGTCAAATGCAGCAGCATGCTATGCCGTGGTTGACATTCTTCTGTGGCCACGAGAACGGGCTAAAGCCATATGGACATGATTAACGACATTGCTTTCGTTGAGCATGGTGTGCGCTAGCTAACCTCAGCATGATCGACGCACTCCCACGCTGATCGGCCCCGGATTCAAGTTCCCGCCCAACCATTGTCAGAATGTTCGCAGTTTTGTATAGTTGCACGGGACTCGCTATCACGTCAAGTCGTTTTCCAAGAATTCTGACATTGGGGTCCGGCGCACAAGTCCCAATGCCCTAGATTGTGTGTGCTCACATTTAAACGTCTCTTGCCTGAAACGACGCGCTTGTTGTCATTTTTGCTTGAACTAACATGCAAATGATGTTTATGCCGCACAGAATGATCTGTGATCAGACAGGTTCCCCAGTACAAACTCTGTGGCTGACGAATCTGGATTTTCTTTTTAATCCCAGTTACAGAGGGATTGGAGACTCAAGTAATTTGATTCCGATTGCACGATGTGGACTATCATTTTTTGATATTTCAAGCGGTGCGAAAAGGAAATAACTCCGATTTTTGTTCTGCTATGGAAACAATAAAAAGGGTTTTACCATGTTGACTGTTTGGCCATGGCAATAATATTGTATGGCAATGCCTCTCGTTCTGCTTGTTAGATACACCCTGTTTTATTTCCTTGAAGCCAGAGGCATTTAATGCGAGCGCATCCCATTGTTTTGAATGAAAGTCGCCGTAATTTTGCATAAACTGTGGGATGGGAGAAGAATTATCGCGATTCTCGACAGTGCACGACCATCTGGTCATCAGGTCTGTGTGAATGATACTTAAAGGGAGTGTTCCATCTTTGGGGTCTATTTCAGAAACAAACTCTAGTGAAGCGACAGGACTAGTTGCGTCAAAAATTACACTGTAGCGCCACTGAAGCACGGTCAAGGCAAAACGATATCAACTTCAATTATTTTCGAGTCAAAATCACGTTCACGATGTTCTACAACAGCACTACGCCTTTCCCTGCGGTCGCGAACACCGTTGCCGTGATGACCGCCGTGCTCACCTCAACTGATGCGAATTAAAAAAGCGTTTGTGATTTGTCCAGCGTGCAAGCGCCTGTTCCCGAGAAGGTGGTTGGTTGAAATTTAGACCGGCGCGTCTCATGGATCATGTGACCCTCCCATTCCCAAAGCCGAAGTGCGTGTGGTAAGCCACTGACACTGGTGGTGAGACACTTTGCTGGTGGTGATTACATCACGTTGGTAAGCACCATGGGAGAAAATCAAGGTCACAGCATAGCGCCTCGTCAAATTCGCGGGATAATACCCTCATGTTCGCATGCTTTGTTGTCTAAACATAGCGTTTCCAGCTTTCGTACCATTTATTGCACAAATATTTTGGCATGCTAGCGTGTTACAACATCAAAGAACACACAGTCGGAAAAGCGAGGAAAATGAAATGTATTATAACGGTGAGCAGGGAGCCAAATGAAATTTATCCCGCAAGGCTGCTTCAAATCGAATTTCTGAGCTATTTAGAACAGTTTCGAGAGGCCGCTATTACTGACCGGATCGTGCGCGTCTGATTTAACAACAAATAACAATATAAACAAGATGCGATGCTCCCTTTTAGCGTGCTTGATAGGCACGCACCAGCATGCCACTTTTGCTGGCATCTACATTCACACCAATTGCCAGGCTACTCGATTCGCCAACAATGATTACCATTCAGCTACACATCTTCGCGTTTAATGCATCGCATCTAGCGTTGACTTGAGTGACGCGAGTCATGAGCGCAAGCAGCGTCCAGCAGAGCCGTGGAATGCGAATGCCAGTCGATCCGTCAGCGATTACGTAAGTTGTTCAGTGCATTAGCGAGGAACATTATTCGCATAGATAAGACAGTAATGATAGCCTTATCACTCGGAGAAAAACCAGGAGAATGGGGATATAGATGGACTGATATTTCGGCCTTTATCGAAACATGCCTTTATAGAAACAATAGCAAAAGTCAATTCAAAATTGTCTGCTGATGAACATACCCGATTTTTTTGATTTTTTAAAGCAGCAAGCCACAGTTTTTACCGGACACCAACATGCAGGGGATTGGACAGCAAGCGATTGCCAGCCATTACCACAATACCGTGCCTATCTAAGAATTAGAATACGCAAACATACGTGTACATGCGAACGAATTCCAGCAAATAGGCGCCACGCGTCACGGTTCATTCAAACATACGAGCGAATTGAAGTAGACAGGCATCACATGTCCCTCCCATATGTCCCTCCCACGTTTTTCACACAGTCTACACTTTATTTCGTAAACCACGTTTTTTGTCGTATAAGGCTTTCTACACAAACCTGTCAGGACCGCCGCACTACCAGTACACCAGCTCATATGGCGTGCCCGAGGGAAGCTAGGCTGGTGTCTCGGGCACAATATGTAATGACCCCGGTGTTGGCGCAGTCCCGGCCCCGGCGGTACCGGAAGGAGCGCGTGCTTCACCGACCGCTCCCTGCCCGTTCGGGCCGACCGGTATCGGTGGCTAGCGTGACTCCCTGCTGCTGAGCGCAATCCCGATCTGCAGCGGTTCGTACCAGCTGCCCGGGCGACATTCGGGGTCCTGTTGGCTCCTGCAGGGCCCAGGGGCAACCTTTGGGGTCCTGTTGGCTCCTGCAGGGCCCAGGGGCGACCTTTGGGGTCCTGTTGGCTTCTGCAGGGCCCAGGGCGACCTTCATGGCCCTGCCGGCTCCCTCAGGACCAAGGGGTGACACTCGGGGTCCTGCCGACTCCTTCAGATCCCAGGGACGACCTTTGAGGTCCTTCCGGGTCCCTCAGGGTCCAGGGTGACCCCGGAGTCCTGTCGGCTCCCCCAACTGCCCGAGGGTGACCTTGGGGGTCCTGCCGGCTCCCCCAGTTGTTCGAGGGTGACATTGCGGTCCTGCTGGCTCCCCCCAGCTGTCCGAGGGTAGCCTCAGGCACGTGGCCGCTCCGTCGTCGGCTCCCGGTTAGCGGCAGCCCGGGATCGCACCAGCGAAAGCGCCATGGTAACTTGCGTTTCAGCAGGAGGCCGCCGAAGCCAGGACCTTGACAGCATATCTAATGACCGACCTGATCTACATCTCTTTCGCGGGCTGCTGACCCCTCCGGTGTATGGCATGACGTCACGGAACGCAGCGACCCGCCACGCGTGGATGTTTTCTCGGAGCCGATGACTCGGAGGCGTGCTGCTTGCTCGCCCCGCCGACTGGGAATCTCGGACGGTTGCAGGGACAAGATGCTGTCGGAGCCGGTGATACGCAACATTATGTACCAGGTGCTGCAGGGCCTGGCGTTTATGCACAAACACGGCTTCTTCCACAGGGACATGAAGGTGAGCAATTCCCGACCATCAAAGTCAATCGATGCGATTGGCGACCTTTTAAAAGGGAACGTGGCGTATGTTGTGACGCCCTTTTATGGAACGCGAGCAAATGCATTCGTCATATTAGGGCTCAGGGGCCATGGTGCAACCCTGGATTCGAACCCAGACCCGATACGTGGGAGTTTCACGAGCTGCAACTCGGGCAACTCGGCCATCACGCCCATTTAATAATTGTATACTGTTATTTACTTCGGTATAATGCAGACATTATTCAGCGTCATGGAGACACCGCTTGGCGCTGACTATCCTCAGTTCATGAGTGTGGTTGCGTATTTAGTTGGGGCTCCAACTTCCCCCCACTCAACTTTGAGGACTAAGTGGGCCGAGTCCGGGAGAAAACCGTTTGCGACGTATTTTGGGAGCTGGGCTATTTTTTCCTTGCTTAGCCTCTCCCTCTGATTTGCGAAACTCCGTCCCTGCCCTACGCCCCCGACCTTTCGGAGCCCGGTGCACGCCTCCGGGTCGGCTTAAGTCCCCCATATAGAATCGATTCGCCGCGCATGTGTTTCCAGCCAGGAAACCCGTTCGTTATGCAAACGCTCGGCCGTGAAACAAGCCGCCGCGTTCACAGCCGGAAAACCTGCTCTGCATGGGGCCGGACCTGATCAAGATCGCCGACTTTGGGCTGGCCAGGGAAATCCGGTCTCGTCCCCCCTACACGGATTATGTCTCCACCCGGTGGTGAGTCGGTGCCAGGAGGCAAGCGTTGACCCTGACGCCTGCACGCACTGCAAGTCTTCACCCGCACAGGATATATGTGTGACATTTGGTTGCCTACAAGCGCGATGCGCATGTAGGGAAAGAACTGAGGCGAAATAAGTGGTCCTGTGACTGAAACAATTAAAGCAAGCGAAATGTCAGTAAATGACTAACAACAAAATATAGCGTCATAGGCTCCTCCTCCGAAGGTCAGTGAGAAGTTTTTGGAGCCTTGACATTATTAGATATTATTAGATTAGCCGAGGCACGTTGCCTTGAAATCGATACAACTGCTGTGCGCCAAGTCTTTTTACCTACTGGGCCCAATACTTACTGCTAGACGTGCTTGGTTTGGCCACGGACCCCCGATGACAAGCGCCTGGAAGGTTTTTCAGCGCCGGCCATGCCGCGCTGAAGATATCATTGACAATGCATATCTTAACGGTCCTGTGGTCGACACTTTTAATCGGTGAATTAAAACAACAGGCCTCGACTTGCAATCGTTCTGGAATCGTAGCCAATCCAGCAGCCGGCAGCTCAGATGCTACCGCGGTAATGAGCTGCTCACCAGGCCGGTGCCCCGGCTGATAATGAGGGGGACGGCCGGCTGGGGCGGTGGTGACCGGGTGGGGTGGAAGGCCCTTTAGACTCAGTCTTTCCACGCAACACCATGTGGTGGATTTTCATAATGCCCTTTCCAACTAAATCTGCCATGCGATGGGTGGGAACACGTAGTGTTTAAAGCTGGTGTTACGAAATCGCGTGTTGGGGGATACTCCCCCCCCCCCCCCCCACCATCAACATGAATATGGCGCGGCCCGCGGCCCGTGACGTGGCCGCCGCTAGTCTGCGCACCCCGTGACCATTCACACTGGATCGGTCGCTATTCATGGAAGCGAACACCTGCTGCCGGCTGGGGCCCTTCAAGCGTGAGAGCCGACCGTTTACCGGGTTCAATGGACCACCGCTGTGTGTATGAGCTTGCAAAGCATATCCCCGCCTCCTCAAGAGCAGTGGCGAGCGAGCAAGCGCCGCTCATTGAACTCCACGCCCTGCGTCCGTGCGCAATGTTTTCCTGGCCAACCGACCAATGTTTCGCTAGGCTCGCCGTCGATAATTCGCACATTTGCCATGTAACACCGTTTGGAGCTGGACAGCGATGACCCGGACCTCAGGCGCCATGCCGACGGTCGCACACGGCTGGGCAGCGGAGCAGTGCATCGTGCAGGGAAATGCCGCGGCATGCCCCACCTCGTCCGCTTTGTGAGTCAGCCAGCTGGCCTCCGCCGACGCGTTCCCATGCTTCTGCAGGCCGGTACCATTCAAGCAGGCAAGCCAGGTGATCCCTGTAACCCGACACCTCCGTCTACTCATGCCTCTTATCCGTCTTACTGACCCGCCTCCGTGACCCACGTGACCTGAGTGACCCCTGTGACCCGGGTGACCCCTGTGACACGGGTGACTCCTGTTACCTGAGTGACCCACATGACCCGGCAGGTACCGGGCGCCGGAGGTGCTGCTCCGCTCCAACAGCTACAGCAGCCCGATCGACATCTGGGCGGTGGGCTGCATCATGGCCGAGGTGTACACGTACCGGCCGCTCTTCCCGGGCAGCTCCGAGATCGACGAGATCTTCAAGATCTGCTCGGTGCTCGGTACGCCGGACAAGGTACAGCCTCGCCGGGCACCGGCACCACACGGTGGCGGTACTCCAACAACCTGACATTTTCAACCTGCTGCATGCGTTTCTTTGTGTTGGATTCATGCTTGCTGCGTTGTGGCTGTTGACGCACGTGTTGACGGTCTAGAAACAGCCCGATGCTGCGGGATGACGCGGTAAAGTGCTGTGCACATAAAAATTTGTTGTGATACACTGGGTGTCTGTTGTCCGCACAGCACCGGCGACCACGTGATGAAGCCAGATGGCCACGCCGGTGGGTTGGAACGTGCCATGGACTGGCCCCGTATGTCAGCCAAGTTCACCGATCAAGTCCGCTGCGCGCACTGACTCGAGCCAGAGTGCATGCAGCGTCCAGTAGGAATGCGTGTTACAATGCAGCATTGCAACAACAGAGCGCCCTGCCTCCAGGCGAGGCTGTCGTGCTCCTCCCTCGTACCATCGCCGCATTCTATCAGGGGAAACTGGCAACGTCCGTTCCCTTCGTCGTTAGTGATGGCGTGCCTACTTGACCTGACGTGACCTGACCTGGCTCTCGGCAGCGCGACTGGCCAGAGGGACACCAGCTGGCGGCGAACATCAGCTTCAACTTCCCCCAGTTCAGCCCAACGCCGCTCGAGACGTTGATCCCAAACGCGAGCGCCGAGGCTATCATCCTGATCCGTGACATGCTGCTGTGGAACCCCAACAAGCGGCCGACCGCCCAGCAGGCCATCAGGTCAGCGTGGCGCCAGGCCGGTCAGGCCAGCCCGCCAGCAGACAGAGACGTCACAAAGCTGTTTCGCTTAGCAGCCGGCATCACCCCTGACCAGCTCCGGTCAACAGACAGTGACACCAATGACTTACTTTGCTCAGCAGACGGCATCGTCACTGATCTGGTGTGGTCTGCAGACAGTGACGTCACTAAACCTGCTCCCGTCGGCATACAGTAATATCATTTACCTGCTTCCGTCAGCAAACAGTGACATCACTGACCTGCTCCTATCAGCAGACAGTAATATCACTAACCCGCTCTCGTCAGCAGGCAATGATATCACTGGCCTGCTCCCGTCAGCAAACAGTAATATAACCTGCTTCCATCAACAGACAATAATATCACTAACCTGCTTCCGTCAGCAGAAAGCAATATCACTAGCCTGCTCCCGTCAGCAAACAGTAATATAACCTGCTTCCGTCAGCAGACAATAATATCACTAACCTGCTTCCGTCAGCAGACAGTGACATTACTAACCTGCACCCGTCAGCAGACAGTGACATCACTGACCTGCTCCGGTCAGTGAATGTGGACGTGAGCCTCTTGGAACAAGTGTATGCCTATAATGATTCGTGGGGGGGGTGGGAGGGGTGATGTTGTTCTGCACTGCTCCGGTCAAAAAGGTCCCAACAAAGACACTATATCTCAATGATAGAGCACCTTCTGGCCCTAAGATCGATTGTCGTGGATTTGACGTTATCTGTCGTTAATTTCCTTACCATTGGCGTACACTACTTCACACTGACGGCAATGACAGACCGAGGCGTCGCGCGCATCGGCAGTATTGCCTGCGTTTCCGTAGATCTGCTACTGCTGTGCAGCGACAGCTGCTGAGGTATCCTTACTGTCTGCGTGACCTTGACCCTGATGCCTGTGTGACTTGTTGCCGCACCCGCCAGGTACCCGTACTTCCAGGTGGGTCAGAAGCTGGGCGGCGGCCACACCTCGTCGGCACCAGCAGCCTCTGACAACGCCGCGCGCGGCCCGCTCGGCCAGGCCGGCGCCGTGCGCAGGTCCAAGTGGGATGACGACGAGTTCAAGGACGCCATGGGGTGCGTACGTGCGCTGATCTCGGCCGGCGCCTCTGGGAATCGCGATCTTAGCGCCCGCAAGTCGCGATCCTGGGGTCCGCGAGCCTGGGTGTTCACGTGGCCGTCTATGAGCAGAGGCTTACCAGGAACTTTGCGGTTGGAGCTCTCTTATAGGTTTGCATGATGACAGCATGTCTGGTGACCGAATAAATGCACGCGGCCTGCCACGAGCAGGGAGAAGTGATCTTCGTCGTCGCATCCGCCTGCGCCTCCCTCCCGCTGACGCGGACCCGGCCCGGACGCAGGACCATCGGCGCGCCCACGGGCGGCGGCGGTAGGGGCGGCGGCGGCGACGCCGGCCGCTCCCAGTCGCGCAACATGACCGCCAAGCAGGTGTACCTCAACAAGTCGCGCTACGTGGCCGGACAGAACACGAAAAACGCCCAGTACGGTGAGCGCCGACGACGAGGAGGGGCATGGCCACGCTGGAGGCGGACTGCCACACGGCCGGGGCGCAGGCCCGGACTGAACGCTGGATCCGCCGTCCTGACAACTGATTCTCGCCGCATGCGCCAGCGGCGGTCAATCGTTGGTTTGGAAGTAGCTTCAGCTGGAACAAAAACCGCCTATTTTTGGTTTCTTGAATTTTTTCCCATATGATCTTGCGAGCTCAGGCACAGGTAATGCCAGAAAGATGAAGGCAAAATCTTATTTTCACAAAAAATGACCAGGGAGGGGCGGTAGGGTCGGTGCGGCAGTGCCCTTAGGCTTCGCTGGCTCGTCTGTAAGTACTACGAATGAACTCCATCGATGCTTTTTATTCATGACGCTGCTGCATTCTGGAATGGTAAGCAAAGGTGGCCTTCTTTCGGGTACAGGACCGGGCGGTGTAATGTTAAGTTGAACAGTATTCTTCTTTCCTTCCACAACACTGGGCTTCAGTCCGGAACGTGCGGTAACTACGAACAGCACTGAGATGTTGGTGGCAAAAAGCTTGCCGACGTGGTCGCCTCTTTTGAGCTGCGTTTGCGCCTGCAGGCAACGCCGGCGGCAATGACGCGAGCTCGGCGCAGGCGCCGCACGCGTCCTACTATAACAGCACCACGTCCATGCGCTCCGTGGCGGCCACCGGCCGCAACGCCATGTCGGGCGGCACGCTGCATGGGCGCACCGACTGGGCGGCCAAGTAAGTCCCTGACCTGACCTGACCTGACCCGAGCGCGGCGAGTGCAGCACTGCACAGTTGGGGTCATGCCAGAGCCGCCAATCTCTAAATGTGGGGTGCCATTTTTGTTTGGTCACGCGCTCAGCGAATGGCTCAGTACGCCTGTTGGAGCCCAGTGGTCGCGCGTGGGAAAATGAGAACCTCATTTACCTATTCCTTAATGCATTTTGCTTTTTGCTGAGCGCGTGTGTGTCATGTTTTGCACTGTACAGTTGCTGGGCTTGTTTGGAGCACAGAGTGGTTTGGCGTGCGGTGCTGGCTCACATCTGCCGTGGGCCCCACCACGAATGTGACTGCTGTGGGACCTGTCACGAATGTGACTGCCGTGGGACCTGTCACGGGTGCCGCGTGACCGCCGTCCGCTCACGGAGCGCCCCTCCCGCCTGTCTCCCGTTCGAAGGTATAGCGTGTACAGGCCCAGGGGCGGGGCGGCGGCTGCCTCGCGCACCACACACCTGGGCCGCACCAACTGGGCTGACAAGTGAGTGACACGCGCAGCTTCCGGGTGTCAGTGACACGGACTTCAGCGGGGCCCTTATGTCACCGACGCGCACTGCAGCGGAACCAGGGGTGTCACTTTGTATACTTTCGGGTGGCCTGAGCCCTCCCCTCATGCTGGCCTGAGCCGCCTCAGTGCTGTTATGAGCCCGCTAATGCATATTGGAAATACTGGGCCAATGAAGTGCAGCAAGTGTCTGCACTGTCAAATTTATTGTATCAACTCCCTAACCCATTTTAGAGAGTGACACCCCTGAGCACTGGCCTTGTGCCACTGACATGGACTGCGAAGCAGGCCTTGCGTCACTGACACGGAGTGCTTAGAGGCCGAGCGTTACTGACATAGACTGCGAGCAGGCCTTGTGTCACTGACACGGACTGGCTAGCGGGCCGGCTGTCACTGACGTCGGGTAGCAGCTGTTCTTTGACACCGGCACCGACACGCGGAGGGCGCGGATCAGGAACAGCAGAGACCGAGAGAAGCCAATTGGCAGCGATCGCGGAGCACACTAACTAGGTGTTTGGTCCAAGACCCGACCTGACCTAGTGTGGATAGTTTTCATACACTTAGAATTGATGTCCAGGCACACGCACGTCTGCTGCAGCGCCGCTCACTGCTTACGATCGTATAGGTCAAGGCCACCGTCACCTGGAGCTGCGACGAGTTACAGCAAAGGAGTCAAAGCATAGTACACACTTGTCAAGCGGTAATAGTTGTCAACTCCTTTGCCACAGACGCCAATGTTTTTCTTAAAGGTAAATGACCACTTTTCTCCATGCATTTACACTTACGAAATCAAGAGCCAACAGGTTTTCAGGGGCTTTCACACTGGTTTATTGCCCGCGAGGCGGTTACAGCTGTGTGCCGAGGGGACCAGCCGGGATCAGCAGTTCGCCGGTGCTCTCGACCGGATCAACAAGCTCGCGCGGCTCTCCTGCAACCAACCCGAACCTTGGTCACAAACACCCTGCATGTTCCCGTGTCGCTCCCGGCAAAGCCTCGCCTGTTTGCATCACGTAACCACGCTGGGATCGTGACTTGGAATGCATTCGCGACCTGTGATCCTGCATCGCACGTCGTTGGTCGGTCAGAGCGTGCTAACCGTTCGGTTGTCCTTTATCCACCTTGTGCTGATAGATTCAATTGAAAGTGGTCACCTTTCTGCTTTCTTTGAAGCAGAATCTCTTCGTTGTGTCTCTAGGAACAAATCGTCTATTAACATGTTACGCATGACTCATGCCGCACATGGGGCAACTGTTTTGATTCCAGCAGGGCAGGCTTCCTTCCTGGGCTTACCTTGCCTTCGTTACAGAAGACAACGAATGAATATTCGTCGACTGTACTTCTAATCTAATTACATGGCGGGCGGTTCTAATCCCACTGCTAATGTAGTGTATCCATCGCTGGTGTTGCGTCTTAGTACGTGGTAATTAAAATGCATGTACATAGCACAGCGTGCCGCACAGTATTGGCGAGGCGGTGATTCATTTTAATCGGCGGCTGTTCTCCCCAAACACAAAAGCGGTGTTAAGCCGAATCCGTGTGGGCCGTTAAGCCGTGCATGTTAAACCCAACAGACATGTGCCGGTAACTTGGTGACTGTTTTCCTCAGATCTGGACCCAGCCGTAAAAGTCGGTTTGCACATTTGCAGTTCCACTGATGGCCACTTGAGCGTTTCGGCCAAACGGCCTGTGCCGATTGGGAGGCGATGAGCAACACTCTTGTCCCACAGACCGCAGAAGAATGTCTCACATCGTCTTGCTGGCATTCAATGAAACAATCTGCACACAGTGCAATCAGCTACTACCATTCTAGGCATCAGGAATACACCCACTTGAGATGATGATGATTGGCGTCCTAAAACCCCAATCATCATCATCACCCCCAGGAATACACCCATTGACCTAAGTCCAACAAACGGCCTGAGTCCCTCTCTGGTGGCTAAGTCCCTCTCAGGCTGAGTTCCTCTCAGGCTGAGTCCCTCTCACGCTGAGTGCCTCTCTGGCTGAGTCCCTCTCAGGTGGCCTCCACCTGATGTGTCCAACCAGCCTGTGCGCTTTTGTCCCAGGTACCTCAAGTAGGAGCCGCACTGGGAGGGCCACGCCGCAGCCGTCTGCCATGCACGAGACGGGTCGGTGACCTCCGGCTGACCTCGGCATCGCGTGGGCCGCCAACAGCCACGGGCCGCCAACAGTTGGAGCGTGCTGCCAGTCGACGCACGCTGCACATGTGATATCAGACAGCGGCGTGACCTCCCATATGCCGTCCGTGCAGTGTCAAATCAACCTGTGACGGGTGGCTCCGCCGGCCAAGCGGGGATAGACGCAACAGTGGAGCCCTCATTGGTCCGCGCAGCAGCCATTGCTGTTACGACGACGTAGGTCGGACCAGGACCCGTTTTAATGCTGCAGGTGTACAGATGCGGTCAGATCACAGCAGAACACACCCACGTTGTACCTTAGAAGTTCTTTATCAACTTACTACATCAGTGTGCATGTTGTGGTCGTTGTACCAATTGCGTTTTGTAGCGGAATTCGTAGCATTCGTACTGGGACAGAGCCGGAAAAAGATGGCGCATAACGCGGATATCATGTCCTTTGCCATATCGCGCGACTGTGCGGGGATTTCACATGACAGTTAGGTTTGCACATACCCAGCGATAGACGGAGGAGTAGTGAACATTAAAAAACGTGCGTCCATTGTCTGTCCGACTATCGCCAGTTTTTAAGAGCTTTACTCCAAACCTTTTGATTGGATGGATTTCTGTGATCAGCGTCCACGCTAAGAGCGCTTGTTGTGCGAGTCCTGCACCCACCACCCGATAGTAAAGTTCCGGATCAACGGCAAAATTTGGTAGCGAAAGCTTCACGTACTGCAATGCTTGGCATTCTCTGCCCTTCCCTGATGTCACCTGACCTTTAACGCGGCCGCGGCCACCTGTCGCGGACCATCCCAATCAGGGGGCAGAGGCAATAAGTAACTCCTTCAGTGACTCGAGCCTCGAACCCGTCCCCCCACGGGCGGGGGGCGGGGCTAGAAATGCGACCACCCCATCCAGTTTAGCTCTCGGAGCAGACAAGTTACACGCATCATCCCCACATGTTCTGTTCCAAATGAATCTATTGCGGAGCTGTTATCGTACAACCGCTGAGCCTCGCTTCAAGCTATCCAAAGGAACACTCAAAATAAGAACGTCAAAATCTTTGCAAACCGGCACCCAGAAAGCCGACCGGCCAAAGCAGCAGCAGCTCAATCGCTGCCGGCTGATCTGTCTACTGGCTGTTACCAAGACCTTGGTGGCCTCGGTATTCGGATGCTCTGACCAGACCACCGATGCCCGTGCTTTGCGCCCCGCCGCGCGTTGCACGAGGGAGCCTGCTCAGTGCAACTGAAATGTTCCATGCACGGTACAGGCGTCTCATCCGGTACATGCTCACTTCAACACCTTTGTCTACACGTCATCGGCATTGCGTAACAAGCAGGTTCGTTCCGGCTGACGCTATTTTCCTGGTTACCCCGCATCCAGCCTTTGACCACGCCTTTCAGCGCCGCTGCCGCCGGGTGTCGGCAGCGTGTGCGAATGCCGAGGCTGCGGCGAATGTCGGCAGCGGGCGAGTATCACCAGCCGTTGCGAGACTGTCGGCGAGTGTAGCAGCGGCGGCGGCCGCTCAGCCGCTCCAATATCAGCGCCTGTATTGCCCAGAATGCTGCAAGGCATCCGTAACTGGGCCTCGACTTGTTTGTCCCATTCCATACCAGCATTCCGGTCGAAATACATAGCTGTCCGCTGAACGCGCGGCCTCTCGGACTGTTTCTACTGCAGCGCAGTCTCCGGCCGGGAGCGGTACACCGGTCCGTGCCGTGCAGCCACCGACGGGAGGTCGTTGCGGACGTAGCACAGCCTGTTTGCCGTCTGTCTGCTCCACGGGCGGAAATGATGAGGCATTGCTGGACTAGCCAGTCGCGTCAGGCAGCTAACGCGCCACGACGGCACCCGTTGTGCGAACACAACTGCGCATAGAAACACCGTGTGTATTGTTCTCAGAGCACATACGCACCATAAACGTTCTACGCGGTTTACTTGGAAGTGCAACCAAAGCGGAGCATAGCCATGTCACCGGAGAGAACCAACACAGGAAGTTTACACGCCCAGGGTCGACTCCGTGCTCAGTCACGCGGAATGACGACATGCCGCCAATTCACACCAGATAGCACGGCCGCCGGCCCAAAGTCCTCTCCAAAACGCAGAAGTACGCCAACCACGCCAGTTCCGTCACCAGCCCTCACAAGCCGACGGGCGCCACAGACGCCGGCCTCGTCCCCCCCCCCCCCCCCCCCCGGGGGCGTACGGGGCAGGGTCACTGCAGCGCGTACGCCCTCAGCGGAGACCGGCCGTCTCGCCAACCCACCGCTTGGCCGGGTAGCAGGCCGGGTTGGTGCACATAGGACACGTCATGAGCAGCTGCGGCCGCACACCCTCGCCCGACTCCAGGTGCGTCTTGACGATGTCGGCCAGCGCCTCGATGAACTCCGGGTGGTCGTTGGGCGCCGGCACGCGGTAGATACTGGCGCCCGTTTTCTCGCCCAGGTCCTTGGCGTACTCGATGTCCAGCTCGTGCAGCGTCTCGATGTGTTCGTTCACGAACGAGATGGGCACGAGCATGAGGTGCTTGTGGCCGCGCTTGGCCATCGCCTCGATGGCGGCGTCGGTGGCCGGCTCCATCCAGGGCAGCGGGCCCACCTTGGACTGCCAGACGAGCCGGTAAGGATAGGCATGGCCCAGCTCGGCCATGACGGCCTGCACGGTGGCGCCCACCTCGGCCGGGTACGGGTCGCCGCGCGACACCGCCCGCAGCGGTAGCGAATGCGCCGAGAACAGCAGCACCACCTTCTCACGCGCGTCGGCCGGCAGCTTGGCCAGCTCCGCGTGGATGTTGGCGGCGAAGCTGCGCGCCAGGCCCGGGTGCGTGGGCCAGCGGTCGATGACCGACAGCCGCAGCTCGGCCGGCAGCGGGTTCTCGCGGCAGTAGGCGTGCAGCGCGTTGATGCTGCTGCCCGTGGTAGCGCAGCTATACTGCGGGTACTGGCTGAAGAGCACCAGGCGCCGCGCGCCGCTGGCCACCACCTCGGGCAGCGCGTCCTCAGTCAGCGGGTGCACGTAGCGGAAGGCGACGAAAGTGCTTGTGCGGCGCCGTGTCCGGAGAGAGCTCGTCCAGCCGGCGGCACATGAGCTCGCCCTGCAGGTTGGTCCACCGCAGGATGGGCGAGCCGCCACCGATCTCGGCGTACTTCTCCTGGATGGCGGGCGTGCGGCGGCGCGCGATCCACGGCCCCAGCCGGTTCTGCATCGGCAGGTTGATGATGTCCGTGTCCGAGAAGAGGCGCAGCAGGAAGTCGTGCACGTCTTCGCGCCGCGCCGGCCCGCCCATGTTCAGCATCAGCACGGCCGTCTGCGGCACGGCGGTGGCGGCGGCAGAGGAGGTGGGGCGCAGCAGCCGCGGCGCAGCGCACCGCGGAGACAGCAGCAGCCGGGCCGCCGGCAACAGAGCCGACATGGCAGCGGCGGCGCGCGATTCGACGACGGAGTACCACTCAGCAGGCACACTGAAAACAGGTGGCACGTCACTGTCAGGGAGCCTCCTGTGATTGGGTCAATGCCGCAGCTCACCTCCAGCACAATGCAAAAAGCAAGATAGCACAATGGATTGAGTAAAATCCATGGAACACAGTAGACCAAGGTTTCCTCCCTCTTCCTTTGACAATGTCATGTTACATCCATTCTAAAGGTGTGCCAGGTGCATCAACCTGCCTACAGTGACTTGAATTTCAAATGGAGATATCAGCAACATCATCAATGCATAACTATTGCAAATTATGCCCACTTTTGACAAATGCTTTTTTTGGCAACAGAAGCCATACTGGTTGAATTTCATGCCATGAAACATACAATATTTAAGTAAATATGCTTATAATTTCCATATCAGCACCCTCAGCATGCCAAAACCTTGCAAGTGGAACCACACAGCTCAAGAACAATGGGACCACAATGCTATAATGGAAAAAGCAATCTTTTGTGCTGATGGATTTGCAAGGCAAATACTGCAGCATACAGCAGCACCTGTGACCTCATGTTGGACAAATGACTGCTCTTATCTGGAATAGTTTTAAAATGGCAAACATCTTGAGCCATGTAACAATAATAAAAAACAATGCTACAATTTAGAAGCCACTCATGCTTGGTGACCTGAGGCCAGGCATGCATGCACACAGGAAAGCTCAACATTTATGGAAGATATCACAAGTTTAAAAGCATGATGATTTTAACAAAAGCTATTGTTACAAAATGTTCCACTCATGGAAGCAATGAAGCAATGAAGGAAGCACTAGCCCAAATTGAGCACTTCAATAGCTTTGATATGACAAATTATCTGAGTGGAGAACTTCATTTCTGAAGTGATATTAGAAAGCTGTACACAGATCAATCTGCATTGAATGTGATATTCAATTCCACTGGATAGATTCTCCATCATCTGTGGAACTGCTTTGCCAGGTTGGGGTGGGTTCCTCACAATGGGTTATGTTCAGCTGATCTCAAATAATTGATAAGTGATGAATCATAACTTCCTTGATAATTAATAAGCTAGTTAACTATCTTAGGTATAATTTAAATGTAAACCATGAGCCAAATCACTGGCTCTCATAACAGTGAACTGAATTGAGATGTTAATATGAATGCTAAAGGAACTTGTTTAAGGTTGGTAATTTTGCAAAATCAGCACACATTCAGCATCATCAGTACAGTACAGTCATTATCAAATGGCTGTGAATTAACTATTTAACAACCAAAACACATCAAAATCAATAGGCAAACATTGTAAGTATCAAGAAATCTAGGACTGAACCATTGAGCTGAGATGTGAATTGACAAAAAATCCATACCAGGCAAAACCATGATGAATCAAATCTAAATTGTTTAACAAGGAGCATAAGCCAATGGTGAATCAATTCTCAAAAAATGAATCACATCCCACAGGAGCACATGCATGGAGGTTGTATAAGATACTTGCCTGGACAGATGTTTACAGAATCTGGCACATTTATCTCTGACTGGTATCTCTGGATTTGTATGTGATCCCCTGGGCTTTAAGGTCTCTGATGATCTCAGGAGGTAGGCGACCAGTGACAGATATCGCATATACACCTTTGACGAAGCGGTTGATCCTTTGCCATTTACACACCCAGCTGTCCTCTGGACTCATCACAGCTATAGTACCATCAAAGTTGGAACTTGTGCAGTCATGGACATTTTCTCTATTCCTTTTCATCCGCAAGAACTCATCACAGTTGTCACACCCATCAGCTTCAAACTGTTCGAAATGCTTGATGATCGAGCACAGAAGACAAGCCCGCAAATTTCTTGTATCTTTTGGAATTGAGTCCAAGGGACATTTTCGCAGCGCTTCGCAAAGTACCCTAAAAATGATCAAGGTAAAATACAGGCGCACAACAATTAGCAGCGTAATGCCACATAAACTGCCGGCCCACACACGACCCCGATGCACCAATATGGCGATTATCCACCTCTCCGATCGCGTCTTACCTCCGGAGACAATCACGCCGCATTGATACCGCTGACTCCAATTCTGACCGCTAGGCGGCTGCTTTACGGGAATTCCCGTCGCCTGAGTACGGTTCTTCTCTAGCTATTCTATGAGCTGCAATACTCTGTTTTAGTTGTTTAAGTTGAAGGGATGCTGGAATGGTTCTACTGTCTGGTGCGACTTAAGAACTTATTTATTTTTACAGCCTGTCTTCTTCATCTATTTCACTTATTTGTGGCTTACACGACAAGCGGGACAGGAGCGCACCCTTGGCGAGCCGTTAATTAAACGTGTCTTCAGGGTGTGACGTAGGAATGCTGACAATAATTGTACGTATGTGGAGGCTTCAAGTTCCAAAAAAGACATCTGCGTGTTCTCCAGCCGGTGTACAGCTAACAGAATTTCAAGGACTTCTGGGCTGTGATACCCTTGGCTTATCCCGTTTCTTGGAGTGGTAATGACCGTTGAACGTGCCCTGGCCTCCGAGCGGTCGCATGTTTCACCCACGCATCAGAAATGTCTATTTGTACTTCTCAACGGGAGCCCCATGGATGCGACAGCTGAATTTAGTCCACATCTGAGATTGGGACCGAAAGAGCAGTGTTTGGGGGAGGGGGGTGAACTGAAGTCGGAGAACAATCTGACCTGAAAATGGCATATTTGAAATGGAAAACAAATGCCTTGCGTGGGCTGAATTGGGAAGGAACAAAATCCGCGTGGAAAAATTGGTGGATTGCTCCCGCCTCCACCCCCCCCCCCCGCGGCCCTCTGCGATTACACCCATGACCGCACCGCTACCCAATCATCCCAGATTGCCCCATTAGGCCTGTGGCGACGCATTCCAGGAATGACCCAAAGCAGTCCAAAATATCCCACACTGCGGGTTTTGTGCTTTAAAGATGTAATCGAAGCCTTTTGCCTGAATGGATTTCCAGGATCAGCGCCCGCACTATGACAACGTTTATTGCGTGAGACTTGACCCCACCATTCGCTCGTGAAATCGCAAGGCAGGGGATAATTTTGCGGCGAACTCTTAACGTGCCTCAATGTTCGGTACAGTCCCTCCAGTCCTGTGACGTCACCTGACCATTAGCGCGACCGCTGCCACCTGCCGCAAATTCTTCCATTCAGAGACAACGAACGCCCAGAGCGACTAGATTCCGTTTCGCGATAGATGGGTGAATCCGAAGGCTGGCGCTCCAATCGATTAAGTCACTGGGGCATACTTGGCGCATTTTCCTGGGCTTCTTCGTTTACGGACGGGGGGGGGGGGGGGGGAGAGGGGAGAGGGAGGCAAGAAACATTCTAAAATCTACCAGCTGTGAAGCGTGGTTGCCGCCAGTTCCACCCTTCATCAGTCCAGCGATTCGTGGACATGCTCAGAATTTCGAGAGAGCCGTAACGGTCGGCTGTACGCGAAGTTGTCTCGGGCGCGTCTCTCACCACAGCCCACATTCCCTGCCCTGGGTGGATCTCGTGCATGTCTGTATCGACGCTGCGTGGACAAATATGCCGCACCTGGCTCCGTCTGAGCTGTAACACTCAGCGGCTGATATATGCACGCCTCGCACACGTGTCTGGCACCTGGCATGACACGGCACCCGAGCGTCCCCTCCCCCCGCCCTCATGCCCAGGTCACGCCGCCGCCGCGTGGCGGGTCGCGGCGAGGACGGAGCGCCTCGCGGACGGTGTCTCCATTGAGGGGATGCCCCCCCCTGCTCCTCAGCGACAGACGGCTGGCTCAGGCCACAGCTGTATTAGCGCACCGGCCCACGTCACGAGCGGCAGCCGCTGCGGACACAACGGCAGTACAGCACAGCGAGCGTGCGGCAGAACTCTGCTCCGTGCAGCGGACGGCCGCCGCGACCCCTGGCGGCAGCCGTCGCCATCACAACCGGCCGCACGCAAGCCTCGCAGATAACCTCAACAGACAATGAAAACAACGGCTGACCACTGGCACTATTATACGGGAGGTGGCGCGGCCTCGGCAGGTACAACTAGCCTGGCTGCGGCGCGTCAGCAGGCGCGGACACGCAGGACACGTACAGGAAGCCTCAGGATTCACCAGTCAGTGTCGACCTGCCGTATTGCACCTATCACACCCTTGCACAGCCTTCTTCGCCGTCACATGGCCTTGTCCGCCTGACGCGTAACCACTCTGGCCGAAGCCCAACGACGCAACACATGTGCATAGCACGAACGCGCGGTAACGCTAGCCTGCCACTACTCTGGCAGTCAGTCAGATCAACTGAGGCTCCACCGGCGCTACGCAACAAGTCGGACAACGCCTTCGTTGCCAGGCAACGAGCCTGGCACAGCCGCCGCGATCCCGAGCACGGCAGCCCAGCGGCAGGCGGCTACTCAGGCCGTTGCCATGGGAACGGTCAGAAGCGCCCGCCGCTCCACTCCTCGGGCGAGCCGTGGTTGGCCAGCGCGCTGAGCACCGTGTAGTCAGCGCCGCCATTGTTGTCCCAGAACTCCTGGCCCTGGCAGCGGAACACCACGGCGAAGTGCAGCCGCTGGCCGGCCGACAGCGTGCTGCAGTAGAGTCGGAACTGGAACCGGTCGGACAGGCCGTCACACGAGCCGGGCACGTACGCGGCCACGGCGTCCGACCACGTGCGCCACTCATCGAGCGTGTAGCGCACGCACACCGACTTGAAGTAGTCCATGTTGAGGACGCGCACCACGCCGCGCACCGACCAGTCGTCGTCGTGCGTGCTCACGCGCTCCAGACACACCTTGTCGCGGCGCAGGCGGTCCTCGAGGCCCATCCCGCTGGTCGGCTGCAGGAACATGGTCACCAGCTGGCGCTGGGCGGCGTCCAGCGACGAGCCGACACAGCCGCCCAGCGCCGAGAACGCCACCGGGAACGTCGTCAGGAACGGCGAGTCGGGCGACGCCGAGAACAGGTCGGTCACGTCCAGGCCGCGGAAGGCAGCGGCCGGCACGTTCGGCACCTCGTCGCGGAACGTGCGCACCTGCTGCAGGTCCAGACCCAGCGCGTCGGCGAAGCGTACGAACTTCTTGCGGCCGGGCGTCAGCGGCGGCGTCTTGCCCGACTTCAGCGAAGAGCTGCGCTTGAGACGGTCGGCTAGCAGGAACTCGGACGAGGCGCCGCTGGCCGAGGCCGTGCCCTCGTCGTCGTCCGGCGTCGGCTCGTCTCGGCCCGGGGCGGCAGCGGCGGTCGGCTCCTCCACCTGCAGCTGCAGCGAGTCGGGGCGCTCCGCCTCCGGCTCCTCCGATGGCGCCTCCAGCTCGAGCAGTTCGCAGCCGCGGCTCAACAGCTCGTGGATGTCCAGGTCGTCGGCGTCGGTCAGCGCGTCCTCCATGCTCTCATCGTCGGAGTCGTCCGAGCCGGGCGCGGCGGCCGGCGCCGGCTCCTGCTCCGACTCGCTCGCGTCGCGGCCGTCCTCAACGGTGCCGCAGCTCAGCAGCCAGGCGTCCACCTTCTCGCTGGGGCTCTGGTGCGGCTGACTGGTGACGTCACGCACGCGCCGGCCGCCCGGCACCGCCACCGGCGCCGACGCCAGTGGGTTTTCGTACAGGTGGCGCCGCGCGTCGTCTCCGCCGCCGCCGCCGTTGTCGTGCTGCCCCGCACCGCCGCGCTCCGCCGCAGCATGCCGTCCGCCGCCGTGGCCGTTGAGCCCGTTGTGGAGGGTGTCAGCGTCGGCATCGACGTCGGCGTCAGCGTCGGCGTCGGCCGTCGGACTGGGAGTGCGCTCCTCGCTGCCGTTGGTCGGCGAGGAGAGCGCACAGCCCGTGTCGGCGCCGCCGACAGGGCCGCCGCCGCCGGAGGACGCCACCAGCATGGCGCCGTCCAGGTCGTACTCGAAGAAGGCGTCGGCGTCGGCCGGCTCGATCGGCGGCCGGCTGCGGCGCGGCCCGTCCGTGATGACGTCAGTCGTGTCGGCCGGCGGCGTCAGCAGCGGGCCGTCGGCGGCCGCCACGCCGCGGCAAGCGGAGCGCAGCAGTGTCAGGCACAGCGGCGCCGACGGCGCCGCCGGCGAGTCGCACCGCTCAGCCGCGCCCCCCTCCGGCGCCCGCTCCAGCTCCATCGTCTCCCGCGCACGCTACGCCACGCGCCATCTGCCGGACAAAGGCGCGCGTTAGTTCCGGGCGGCGTCCCCGGCCGTCCCGCGGTTACAGCTCCGCACGAGCGGAGCTGGTGTCGCATGGCTCGGACAAATGCCCAGGTGCATAAGGTGGAGCACACGGCGCCAGCTCCACTCGTGGACAGGGTTACAAATCACATGAGCTTCACCACAGCGGACTGTGCCAGCGGAAACGCCACTTGAACATACACGGCAGCACGCACCTGGTACCCTCCTCCACTGGACGCCGGTGACGCCACCTATACCGCAGCAGTGGTCCCGCCCAGCCAGCTAAGCATCCTGTCCCCCTTGCACCCACCTATCCGAACCAATCGTTGAACGGACATTCTCTACGTGACGTTAGGTTGCAAGCGTTCTGGAGAAAGCTGTGCGATGGCTGCTGCAGCGGTGACACCAGCCATAGTCGCAGATAGCGTAACGTGCCGTGCTGCCAATCCTCACGGCCTGCGCCTCTTCATACAAAAAGTAAACTTTTCAAAAACCTTGTCGGGTCACTTCCAGCCCAATCCAAGAACCGGTAAGCTGGCGCTTTTGTGGTCTACACATAACCGCCTCCTTTTTCTTGACATGAGCCTCTCACCGACCACGGCGCATACCCAGCATAGGACAGCTAGTCAATACAAAAAAGCACACGCCTAACCCCGGCTCCGCTAAAGATGGCTGGCGCTGCGCTCACAAATGTCACAAATGTGACCTGGCTCAATGTGGTCCTGCCCTGAAATACATGGTGTCTCCTCAAGCGCCCTCGAATATTCAGCACGCTGCCGACAAACAAAAAAGGCAGGGCAGCGACCAAGCGGTCGCTTCTGCTGGTTTTGCGATTGCCGAAGACGGACGTAGGTGCAGTCAGCGGCAACATGAACCCGCAGCCGGAGCCAGCAGAGAGCCAGACCGACAGCTGCGGACTGCATCGGACTGTACCGGACCGAACCAGATTGTACCGGATGGCACCGGACTGCGCCGGACTGCACCAGACCGAGCCGGACCGCACCCGACTGCGCCGGACAAAGACGGCGCCAGAGACACACCCGCCCCCGGGGCACTGGCGGAGTCCATGCCGACGTCGCCGACCAGCAACACGCCCAGGAATCCGCTCCGGGATCACCCCAGCCGCGCAAGCCCCTAATCAAAGCGTCAGAAATAGCCGGGCCCTCCGGTCAGCGAGGGCCATCCACAGATGAACAAGGGGGCGAGCGAGCGGGAGAGGCCGTCGGGGGCGTGCTGCTTCCGTCCAGCGGTCACAGACCCGTGGCGGCGTCCAGTGGCCGTGCCGCAAAGGGCAGGCCGAGGACAGGACTGGCGGCGTTCAGAGGCCGTGCGGCAGAGGACAGGCCGGGGACAGGGCTGGCGGCGTTCAGAGGCCGTGCCACACAGGACGCCAACGCACCATGGATGGCGTCGCTGCGCCCACGGGGACCGCTCCCAGACGGTCCGGTCAGCACGCCACCACGCCAGGCCTGACGACGGTCAGGACCGCAGCTGGTGGCGTGCCGACTTGTTAATGTATTACGTCAGGCACCCTAAGCACGCCACTGCAGAGCAAGACTTGCGGTCGTTCTAGCTGGACCGCTCTCAGTGTTATGGTCTGCCATGCGCTACATGGTACAGCGTCCAGTGTCATCGACCGAGGAGCAGCGACTGCTGCCACGTCGGCGCGGGCGCCGGCCGGTGTGAAGCCCCATCGGCCGGCGTGAAGCCGCGCTCGAAAATCCATGTACATCTGCCCAGGTAACCCGCCAGGGTCACGTGACAGTCATGTGGTCCGGACTGGCAGAAGGCGCGTGTAGCGACGTGAATGCCGCGCGTTAGCACGCGGTGGCGCTGGAACCTCGGAAATGCAGTGCAACAGGGTGGTATGGCGATGATGGAGAACGAGCACCACACACTTCCTCAGACTCATGTCGCGGAATACAGGCATCGTCATCATCGTCGTCGTCATTGGGGCTTCATGACCCACTCGGCTGCTGGGGCTATATGGCGCCGCCTGCCTCTCACCCTGGTGGGAAGGGCGGGCACCGCGTTGAATCGAACCCCGTACCTCTGGTCTCCCCGACGCGCAGTGGCTAACGCAGACGCGTCAACCACAACACCATCGGCACCTAAAGATAGGTGTCGGCCTGGTTATCTGCCGCTTGTAACGAGCTCGCACGGCCGACGGTCGTGCCCCGTTGGTCTATGAATGATAAATGGCATGCGTTAACTGTAGCGTTCACCCCTCAGCCGTCACTGACCAAGAATGCATAGTAAAACGTCGGGCGCTGTCTAACCGCGCGGCCCAAGCACCCGAAAGCCCTAATTACTACTACCACTACCATAGTTAAAACAAGGGCATGTCAAGCGCCATGTTGTTGATCGGCCACAGATTACAGCCAATCCACGCTTCAGTGTCCACCGTGAGCGTGGAAGAAGGAAGCCGACGAGGGGCAAGCGTGGAAGAAGGGAGTCGACGAGGAGCTAAGATGGGGAACAATCGCACAGCTGGACCATGAACAGAAAAAAGAAACGTGACAACCATCCCAGATGATGAATCGGATGAGTTCAAATGGAAGGCGCCCACTTAAGTCCAACCAACACAAAAACCAAACGTGAAAACGATCTCGGATGATAAAGCGCATAATTTTAAAAGGAATGCGCCAAATTACTCCATAGACTGCCCTTGAGTGGGAACTCGCGCATTTCAGCAAACACGGGCAGATACCAGGTTCCCACACCTTGTTAAAAAAGACGCACGTCTGGTGGTCCTCTACACCTGTCGTATCCGGGCGGCGACAGAGGGGTCTCCCAGCACGAGCACACGCCATGTCCCGCCCCCAACGCCAGACCGCGTCAGAGCTGACAGCGGAGCAGGTGCGGACCCCAGAGCCCGTGCTGTCCCAGGCCAATCTGGCACGGCACCTACAGCTGATGTCGTGCCAGCGGCCACCGCAGATAACAGCATATACCCCGGCGACCGTGGTACGCAGGGTACCAGTCAGGGCACGTACCACAGCGTACCCCAGCGGCAGTGGTACGCTAGGGTACCGGCCAAGGCACGTACCTCAAAGTGCGCCACCGGCCGTGGTACGTCAGGGCAAAAGGCGCGGTACCTAACCCCGGGACCACGGACCGTCAGGGCAGAGGAAGTGGTACGTACCCCAGCGGCCACGGACCGTCAGGGCAGAGGGAGTGGTACGTATCCCAGTGGCCACGGACCGTCAGGGCAGAGGGAGTGGTACTTACCCCAGCGGCCACTGACCGTCAGGGCAGAGGGAGTGGTACGCATCCCAGTGGCCACGGACCGTCAGGGCAGGGGAAGTGGTACTTACCCCAGCGGCCACGGACCGTCAGGGCAGAAGGAGTGGTACGTATCCCAGTGGCCACGGACCGTCAGGGCAGAGGAAGTGGTACGTACCCCAGCGGCCACGGACCGTCAGGGCAGAGGGAGTGGTACGTATCCCAGCGGCCACGGACCGTCAGGGCAGAGGGAGTGGTACGTATCCCAGTGGCCACGGACCGTCAGGGCAGAGGAAGTGGTACTTACCCCAGCAGCCACAGACCGTCAGGACAGAGGGAGTGGTACGTATCCCAGTGGCCACGGATCGTCAGGGCAGAGGGAGTGGTACGTACCCCAGCGGCCATGGACCGTCGCTTCCTCACCAGCGGGAGCGCGCGGGTCTTCGGGCCACCGGAGGCGCGCCACCACAACGCAGCCTTTCTGGCGGACGACCTTGCCATTCGCGCCAAAACACCGTCAAGGTCACATTGGCAAGACGCGCGCGCGTCATGGAGCGGCGTGCGCCGAACGGTTGCATCAGACGATCAATGGTGGCCGGACGAGCGCGCCGTCGGCAGCGGCTCGCGCTCCGCCGGCCCAGCCAAGTCACCGGGAGTCCCGCCAGGCGGCGCCACGGCGGCCTGGAACACGGCTGTCAGTTGGACTGTGGGGCCTCCAAACTGCCAACGTCAAGGCTCCGTGGGCCCGCTTGCACCGTGGCAGAGGCCCTCTCTCGTGTGGCATCGCAAGAAGTTCCTGCACGGTCCTGCAGAATCGGGACGCTCTGCGGGAGGATGGCGTTGCCTCCTCGCGCCCCCCCCCCCCCCCCCCACCCCCTTCCCTCCCTCGAGCGGATATCCCCAGCAAATACTACGGCCAGACAGGTACCGGACGTACGAGCAGAGAAACCGTAACCACTAGGGCGGATAAACGTTCGAATTCGAGTTGACAAGTAAACACCTGGGGAGGCTCGTTCACCGTCCTTCCAAATGGCTCTCGCAGGAATCCGCGGCGGTGGACGCTCAGTCCCGTCGAGACGACAGATTGGCAACACCTGACACGGCATGGCTCGAAACGGGCCGCTCCGCCGCTCAGCAGCCGCATGGAGCGGGGTGCGTCTTCTCCCGCTCGCGCCATCACGCTACGCGAGCTGCCGCCACTGACACAAGCTGCCGGACGTAGTAGCTATCACATGTCGTGGCTACCACGCTTCCGTACTCGCTCACAACGAGGGCGAATGGCCAGCCTCCAAGCCCATAGCCGTAGTGCCACCGGCTCTGCACCGCACCGGCATGACATTGTGCTGGACTGCACTGGGACGAGCATCCCACCATCAATGCCAGGGATAGGACTAGTCAGGGTCGCGCAGTCTGCGTGGAATCTGTCGCATTACGCGAGTGCATCATGTGGAAAAGTCATGAGGAAAAACTACATGGATAAATACGTCCCAGAGCACGTCGGGAAATGCAGCGTGTCGTTTAGTAGAGGACACCGCATGTATTCCTGCTGACACGGGTAGTGACAGCGCGCGACTTCATTCCGCTGGTCATCTCCAGTGACTGCTCCCAAACATCAAAAACAATTAAAATTGTCATGAAAAGCTGTATGCATCCGGCAACGGAACCAATGTCAACTTCCCACTTCCCACTTCCCATTCCTATTGACATCACGACATATTGACATACTGACGGCACACGCGTTACGAACGTCTCAAAGGGGACAAAGAGTGCTTTGTGTTGTTCGTGTCGTTTCGCATATCCACCACTTTCTGCGAGGGGTGCGCACATTCCTTCAACACGCTGCGTGGTTAAGGCCGTGCCCATACATTCACAAATTCCGCCTGCAAGTTCATCGCCGTGCGTTTTCCGTTAGGCAAGTATTGGCCGAATCACCGTGGAAGCAAGCTAGAAAAGTGTTGTGGCAGTGCCTGACCTCAACCTGTCGACGGAAGATATCCATGTGAAAGACTTGCGGATTTCACTGCCCCAGGAGTGCTCTGCACTGCCGGCTACATCCTCTCATCTAAAAGGAAGGGTAGAATAATAGGTGTCGACGCACTGAAACATACTGGACACATCCTGACACTTACCTTCAGCGGCAGGTCCTTCACATTGACGTCACAGGAAGTGTGGTCTGCGGGCGCCAACACGACACTATCCCGCACGCTCAGCAAATCAATTTTGTGAAATCGTTGAGAAAAGGATGCAGTACAGCTGAAGGTCAGCTCTTCCCCAAAAAGTTTTCGGTCCCTGTAAGAAACCGGAAACATTGGTGGGCACCTGCCCCTCAAACGTGGATGGAAAGCCTCACCTATACCGATTAAGTTCTCGGATAGCCCACTGGATGATGGAGCGCGACACTCTTGGCCGTCTTCCTCATGGTTGTTGGCTCGCATACCGTTTAGGATGGTGGGTATTTCTAAGAACGGGAGGGGGAGGGGGCAGACTTTTCGGTCATACGTCCTCCCCAGTGCACAGACAGTACTGAAGAACGCTTCAGAGCCCAAGCGTCCGCTGGTCCCCACGTTCTCCTCGCAGCCACCCACAACTTTACAGGGAACACAGGCCAAAAACCACCTGGAAAAACGACACCGGTCAAAAATAAACGTCAAACTCGATTCTCAGAATTCATAAATAACGCACAATTCCATCGGCACCAAAGTAAACGCGCCGAACTTTCCGGTACATCAAGTTCGTGACACGACAGCGGGGAAATTATCCATTCGTGGAGAGGGTCCGAGCCTCACAATCCCAAACATTCCATAGATTCAGCCAACACTGCGTAACGAAGTCAGCCATTGGTCAACTAGCGAGCCATCCTGTCCACGAACCGCAACAGCCACCTCCTGTATATGTTCCAGGCACGTGATCCAATACACCCTGGTTCCACAGTACGGGTTTAAACGGCGGCACAAACCGCATGTGAGCACATCTTTCCATCACAACAATCGTCACTACGCTTATTAGGTAAAATTCGTGCCGTCATGGTGGAATTCACAACAGAAAAGGTGGCAAAAATTTAAATAATTTTGATGGGGTCGGCAAACAGTCAAATTAAAATTAAGGTTTCATATCGGCGCCAAGACTTAAGCACGTAACAGAGCTTTTGAAAAACAACATTGATAGAAAAACTATTGCAGAGCTCTTGACTTAGTCATGGCATGACATTCTGAGTGTTGAAGAATGACAAACGACAGCCGGCATGACTTGCAGAATTCATATTCGGAATGAGAATGCTCGAGCAAAGTCGAGACTGACATCTGGGCTCCCCAACTCGAGTACGCATCGAAACAGACATATGATCAAGCACCTATCAAGAAAAACTTACCGCGGGTCTAATCCTACCAGGCCCGGTCAGGGCCTGGGGAAGCGGTTTCGGCACGGACACCTCGCCAACCCTTACCCCAGACAGCGCCGGCCGCCGTCTTCCACCGCGATATGGTGACCCACGTCTGACCCCAAAGCGGTCCGACCAATCAGTGGCAGCCGGGGATGGGGAGAGATTAGGAAGACAGCCGAGCTGCGCGCCGGCTGGCCTCGGCGTCCAGCTGACCTCGGCGTCCAGCCACTGCCGCCTATTATCGCTCCGCTCTCCGCACGCGGTGCACCGGCTGCGCTGGAGCCCGCAGAGGCGCATGAAACAACCGTATATACCGATCGATTGGTGATATCGTTATACATCTTATTTATTTCTATACATCTTTGATCTATATATATATATATATATATATATATATATATTGATTGACTGATTAATTAAGATGATTGTGAACGAGGCGCCGACAGCCAACTATCACTGAAGCATCGCTGGCAGTCGAACACAGACCAGCCTCGAGAGGGCTGCGTCCGCGTGACAGCAAGGCCTCCATTCAGACCTGCGTGCATGCCTGCGTTCGCGTATGTAGAGCCCAGCACCACGATCTTGTATTTGTTAACGCCCGGTGTTCTGCCTTCCTCGTTTTTGGCATCCTAGACCACAGCTGCTTTACCACGATCTCACTTTCAAATGAGCATCTGGTAAATACGACACACCTATAACTCAGGGCTGAGGTCGGTGCGCATGCGTTACGGATTGCGGACTGCACAGATAACTGCTGCCTGGACAAATATATGCGGACAACAACCCGCAGTAAGTGCCATCGTGATATGTGATACGTGTCAGCCATTTGTAGTTAACACGCGCCGGGTGGCCGGCTGGATACCCTTCGCTCGGGTGGGGGTCTGTTTGACCCCCCCCCCCCCCATATCTCGGAAACTACAAAAACCAGAGACACCAAATTAACAGGGTGTGTTGACCTGTACGTGAAATCCCTTAGGTCAGATTCTGAGGTTCCTAGATCATGACCTTCGGGTCAAATAAGGTCAAATTTCAGGTTGGCCTCCAAAGTGCCCCCAAAACCAAGATAACTGTTGCTAAGCAAAAGGTCACAAGATCATTTAAGGTCAGTGACCTTGTTTGACCTTTTGGAGGTTATGGTGACCAAAATCATACAAGACTGCTCTGAGTTTTGAATTTGAATAAGAGACAAAGATTGCGCTAGGGAATATGTTCCTTAAAACAAAGTGTCGAACTGGGTCATCTCAGGTCAATGACTTGTTCTGACCTCTAAGAAGCTCATGGAAGATGTATAATGCGGTTTCTGTCATCAATGAATTCGAAATGAGCACCAGAAACTATCCCACACAGCATGCCCAATAATAATAAAACAGGTTGGTTTTGACCCCCGCCTGACCTTGATAACTGACCTTAGGTCAACGTAATTTGCTCATTCAATATTTGTGTTGCCAAAGAAAGCATCTCAGAGATGTATGACTTCGTCTAACACTTCGTTGCTGCATCAGATTGAGCGATTCCCTAGAAATTGTCTTCGCTGAAATCATGGCCTGGCTTAGACCTGCCAGTCAGCGACCTTACAAGGTGCATCTAAACTGTTGCATAACAAACGATCCGCTATTCAATTGTCTACAGCCATGCAAAATATGGCGCGGCCACGCCGCGCCGGGCCAATTTGACCCCCACCCGAGCGCGTGTTAAGACAGAAGTGTACATCAACCACTTCAAAACAGACCCATAACAAACCGCCAGCGCGGAACGGAAGTGATGGAACGGAGGCCAATGTGTAGGTGATAATGCCGGATCTAATCTGAGAGCCGCCGCGTCACAGCTTGCTTGCTGCAGGGCGCGAGTCTTATTACCGTAACAATGAGCAGCGGTAAAAGCCAGGCCATATTTGTTTTCGTCTGCACCCAAAGCCATAAACGCATATTTCACAAGCCTTCAAATTCGCGAATTTATAACATTTCGGAATTCAAAGCTCGCACATTGTTCGACAAGACATGTCATTAATGTCCAATTTCGGACAAGTACAACATCTGCCACATGGAACGCTAGTATGCACAGCGTTGGCTACGAGAGATATACTGAAACCTACAACCCTGTGCTCCTTACCAGATAGATGCCAAACCCTCCCAAAATGTAAACATAGTATGCGCTTAACCCTTTGTTTTACTGCCGTAGCGAAAACAGCGGGCGGACGGTTATACGTGCTTAACTTTGGATCAGGTTTCATGATACCACAAGACGTTAGCCCTCATCATCTGACGACGCGTCGCTCTAGGCGCAGTCACTACATGGCGTCATGAGATACCACGCCCTAATCATCTGACGACGCGTCGCTCCAAGCACAGTCACTACATGACGTCATGAGATACCCCGCCCTAATCATCTGACGACGCGTCGCTCCAGGCGCAGCCACTACATGACGTCATGACCTACCGCGCCCTCGTCATCTGACGACGCGTCGTTCCAGGTGCAGCCACTACATGACGTCATGACCTACCGCGCCCTCGTCATCTGACGACGCGTCGTTCCAGGTGCAGCCACTACATGACGTCATGACCTACCGCGCCCTCGTCATCTGACGACGCGTCGTTCCAGGTGCAGCCACTACATGACGTCTTGACATACCTTTCAGTAGTTTCTGAGGTAGTTTTAAGTCACGGAAGCAATCACCTTCGTCCTTACATAGACTCTGGAAGATCAAAATTCGCAACACAGGTAACTGCGATTAATTGTCTATCTGAAACAGTCCTGGTTGGAGCGATGTCACAGATTTTCACACCATAGAACAATAGTACATTTTTGGACCATTTCGAAACGGCGAAAAGAGACAACGCCTGGAATGTGAGAACAAGACATCAAACTTTCTGAAAGCAACAATGCAAAGCACAAACCATGCTTTGAAAATGGCAAAAATTAAGGTGGGTCCTCAGGGGCCGTTTTCGAATTTGCTCTGATCCTCATTTTTGGGACCCAATATTTTCGTTAATCTGGCAGTAATGTGGAGCATCGTTTTGCTAAGTACTGAAGACAAATAGAGATCTCATAAGCGACCAAATGCAGGCCTGTCTCCAGGTCGAGGTGACCTGGCACGTGACGGCACCTACCGACCTCACGATCGGCATGTGCCGCACAAATGCTGTTTTTATGGTTGTCATATTTGTTGTTTGTGCTGTCATACCTGTCCTGTGAAAGTATATGACTATTTGTCCTGCTACTTAGGCATCCAGTGAAGCCCCTGAAGAGAAGCATCTTAAGAGCGAAGTGAGGTTAATAAACAACGTGGTTTGGGCGTGGATTTCTGCCCACAATTTTCGTATTTCAGGATACTGTCCAGGCGCCATCGGGGTGGTCTGTAAGCACACGCGGGGTACCATTCTCGTACAAAGGCCCACATTTCTGAGAACGTATCATACGGCGCAAAGGGTTTTGACCCCAGGACGGCATTTGTTCTCCCACAGACGACGTTTCTTATGTCTTTATTTGACCATTCTTTCGACAAAGAACGGCGTCGGTAATGATTGGTGTGGCCGTGGTGCTATACATCGATGCCCGCCTGCACTTAACCCCACATAAACCCACGGGGTGGAGCGGACAAACGGCGAAGGACGACCGACGGGCCAGCGACTACTGCCCTATGAAGCCACCACCGCCCGCCGTACCCGCGCTGGCCCGCTGAGCAGGTGAGCACCGGAGAGCCGAGGACAGACGCTGACGGCGTCCCGACCACCATCGGCAAGGCTTCACAAAGATGCACCAGCTGGTCACTGTGCGGACTGCATGCCTCCATGATCCGTGCAAGAGAAGCGTACCAGTATCGCTCCCACAATACGCAGAGTACGGCCGTACCGTGAGCGGGGACGGCTGCCGCAGTCGCCGGCCTGACCGCGGCGCGAGCACCTCACTCCGTCCGGCCAGCGCGCCGCTCGGGCGCGGCCGACGGGCGGCTGTCCACCTGCAGCGCGGCGGCAGCTCCGCCGGCTGGCCCAGCAGCCGGTCTGCGGCAGCCGCGCACGCGGCGCCGCACGGCCGGCCCGCTGGTGGCCAACAGTCGGCGCGCGGCCGCCAGCGTCGATCGATTTCGGCGCGGTCGGCGCAGCCGTCGGCTCGTGGCAGCTGACCACCGCCCAGACGGAGCTCAACGTCGGCCCGCGAGAGGTAGGCGGCGCAGCACGCCTGTTGCGCCGCTGACGGAGCGTCACGTCGCAATGACCCTCAGACGGGACACTTTGTCACAGTGATCCCCAAACGGAGCACCACGTCACAACGACCCTGAGACGGGGCACCACGTCACAATGATCCTCAGACGGGGCACCACATCATAATGACTCTTAGACGGGTCGTCAGACCACGCCTCAATGATCCTCAGACGGGACATCACGTCACAGTGCCCCTCAGACGGGACATCACGTCACAGTGCCCCTCAGACGGGACATCACGTCACAGTGCCCCTCAGACGGGACATCACGTCACAGTGCCCCTCAGACGGGACATCACGTCACAGTGCCCCTCAGACGGGACATCACGTCACAGTGCCCCTCAGACGGGACATCACGTCACAGTGCCCCTCGGACGGGACATCACGTCACAGTGCCCCTCAGACGGGACATCACGTCACAGTGCCCCTCAGACGGGACATCACGTCACAGTGCCCCTCAGACGGGTCATCACGTCACAGTGCCCCTCAGACAGGACATCACGTCACAGTGCCCCTCAGACGGGACATCTCGTCACAGTGCCCCTCAGACGGGACATCACGTCACAGTGCCCCTCAGACGGGACATCACGTCACACATCACTACTGCATCAGTGTCGTACCATATATCTACTCCTTGCACGAGGTGCCCCGCCACAGGAATGCTACTGATAGAGGGTGTCACGACACATACTGCTCCGCAGCTGGTGCGTGACGTCACTACTCCTCAGATAGAGCGTTATGTCACACAACTCCTTAAAGGGAATGCTCCGCATTTGAAGATATTGAGGTAGGCACCAGATATGATGACAAAAGCTTATTTGTGACTATTAGCTTTCAAGGTTTAAACACGACACTAAGTAGCAAAATTTCAAAGTTGGTAAAAATAGGCCCCATTACGTCACTGATGGCGTCATGGAATGGTTTCGTGAGGACAGCAATACCTGGCAACATCTGGCAGCCAAACCTAACGAATACATCAAAACACACGAAAGCTGACGACAGCTGGCCATTCTCGTCGCGGGGGCTGTGTCGGGTGGCGGGTTAGTGGGTGGGTCATTTGTGGATTTTTTGTCTTGGTGCTGGCCGTAAGAAAAGCTTTGGCGGACTGTTTGGCATACGCAACGTAGCGATCGCCAGCTTTTATGACAGATTATTGATATCAAAGCACGATTTGCTGCGCTGCTGCTGTTGCTGGTATGCTGTTGATGATGATTTTGTCAATACTTTATTGTCGACCCATCGTTGCGTGCCGTGCTGTAGTCCTGACATTGCTATTATGTGATGTGCACGGTAGTTACTGTCTTTACCGTTTGCAACTGGAAATGTGGTGTCATGCAAAAATTAACAAATTTGTAACATTGTCTTCATTATTTGTAACTGGAAATGTGGTGTCATGCGAAAATAAATAAATTTGTAACGTTGCTACGCATTGATTGCCAAAAGATTGCTACTGATATGGTAAAGATGGTAAGGTTTGGCTGCCAATATTTTTTTTTTTTTTGCTTCGGATCATTCATGCAATTAGTAGCTAACCCTGATATAACCATTGTGGTGCAATGACATTCTTGCTGTTGATAGTCCCTTGGTATTGTTAAATCAGTTGTTACCAGTCATTCATAAATTATAAGCTGCTGTCTCATAGGCTTGACAGAGTAGTCAACCAACGTGGTACATTGTGTCATGGCGCAGGTCAACATCTTCGTTGTGACACTACTTCAGTGTTGTACTGTGACATGGCAGAATGAACAACCATATGGTTTTTGTACTGCAAACCATGCTGCTTTCATAATAAATTCCGTCATGAAAATATGGGTCAAGTGTCCTCTCTTATATTGACTTCCCATCTGACATATGACTGACCAAAAACGCATGATACAATATACAAGTCACTTTCAGCAAAGCAGACAACCAATAAGTGGCATCACTTGCTCAGCCTGTTTTGGGAATCAACAAAACGCAGGTGAGAAGGATGCAAACACATATTTCACTTCCACAGTCATGCAATACGCTGCAGCCATCAGGCTGCTTTACTAAAAAATAACATGAAAACTTTTCGTGTGGTGCAATGACACTGCAAAACATGCTGACCCTGCACAAGGCTGGATATATGACAAGTGCATGTAGCTATGGTTAGATGCGCAAAATGCAGGGAAGTCATGAAGCTGCCAGTGCACACAAGGCTCATGATAAAAATATGAGTAAGCACTATGCACGACACCAACAGCTATACCACCTTTCTCAGCACCCAGCATCTCACGCAAGTTGCAGCGACTATAGCATTCATGACTCACGAACAATGCTTGCCTGCATACAAAATTTGTGACGACAGTACAATGTGTTTCAGTAATATTGCAGCTCTATATCTTTAGAATCTTTCAGGGAAATATAATGTGAGCCTATACTGAGCGTGTGCATTGATGAGCTATACGCACCAGTTCCTACCGCCACAATGAATTGTTGATATAATGACACCGCAATGGATAAATTGCATGTTGTAATACCTCAAAAGGTTTTAAATGGTGGCATGGTCACAATGAAGTACCAGCTCGCCTTTGTACACCCCTGAGACATAAGTCCTAGTGCTTCTCTCAATTTGCCAGCATTCCTTTATCATTTACAAACACAGACATATAGGTAGAGGCAGGTATCAAGATATAACATTATATTGGCATTTAGTAGACTAAAAGAATGCCATAACATGTTCTCTCTGAATGTTAAAAAACATGTTCTCTCTACATGTTCTCCGTGACCTCCCTTCAAAACAAAGTCGCAACGGGAGTTCAAGGTAATGCGGCTCAAGAGGCTTCTTCAAGAATAAAAAAAAAACGCCAGCAGGGAAAAAAGACAGATTTGTTGTCGGGTCTTCTTTTTTATGACTTTCGGGAGAGTGCCCGTTTTTGGGTGCCGTACTTTTCTTGCAGACAGTGGCGTTGTTTTTTTATGACATTGGCCAGTGGTCCAGAAAAAGGAAAAACGACCCGTTCACGACGAGTGCCGGACAACCCGAAAGTGTTCACGATTGCGTTCGCGACACCCATTCGGCAGAGAAATATTGCAAACAACCAGTCATCTTCCACGCATTGTAGCATACGTGCCGCATCATCGCTTTTGCGAATGTACCAGCGGAAATGCTGTTTTGATTATACGCAGAAAATAGCCTGTAGTATGACCGCGATCGCAAGACGTTTCTATGACGTCATCAGTGCCGAAGCAACCTTGAAATAGGCCCCAAATAAACCTTTTCTCACTTTTGCGGGCGTGTAACTCAGGAACCAGATCGCTTTGGGTCTTCAAAAAGACATGACCGTGAACTGCATCAAAAGGTCCCCACGGTGGCTAGTTCAATTCGAAATGTCATACAAATGTGAAACATTCCATTTAAGCAAGGTGCTTCATTACGTCCCGCGCAAGGATCAAGTAAGGCGTCACATTACACCCCGCTTGAGGACCAAACGAGGCGTCGCATTACGCCCCGTTCAAGCGGGGCGTCCCGTCGTGCACTGCTCCCCGGACGGAATGTAGCGTCAGGCAGGGCGGCACGTCACACATTCCTCATCAGGCAGGGTGGCACGTCACACTCCTCCGACAGGGTGGCACGTCACACAGTCCTCTTCAAGCACGGCGTCACGTCCGACGCGCTTCCTCGGGCGATGCATCACGTCACGCACCACCCATCAGTCACGTGATGGACCGCTCCTCAGACGAGACGTCACGCCACACAAGCCTGCTCGGGGGCTCGATGGGGGCGGACGCCGGCGGGGCACGGGCGGCAGGCGTGATCGGTGACGGCGGCACGCCCTGGCCCCGGCGCCCGGCTCCGGTTACCCCGCCGAACGCCAGCACGGCACCGGCAGCCGACGACCGCGGGCGCGGCCCGCCGCCGCCAGCACGCCTCCAGCGCCTTATCGCATGCCGACGGGATATCGAACGCAGTAAAAAGCCGTCCGCGTCGAGGCCCTCACGCCGGCTAGGATACGCACTGCGGTCGACGCAACACACCAATCAGGTCAAACCAGGTGTGAGTACGTACGGGCGCACTGGCAGGTCCATTACAGATTGTTTACTACCAGAATATGCACGACATATTCGGCGCAAGCGCAGTGCACACGCGCGTTCCTCAGTGTTGCCAGCGGCCGTGCGGGCGGCCGGCCGACGGATCGCACGCGCCTGAGTCCGGCCGGCCGACGGATCGCACGCGCCTGAGTCCGGCCGGCCGATGGATCGCACACGCCTGGGTCCGGCCGGCCGACGGATCGCACACGCCTGGGTCCGGCCGGCCGACGGATCGCACACGCCTGGGTCCGGCCGGCCGACGGATCGCACACGCCTGGGTCCGGCCGGCCGGCGGATCGGACGCGCCTGAGCCCGGCCGGCCGACGGGCAGACGTGCCGGTGCTGATGCAAGATGCAATAACCCATTTCGCCATCCATCCGGCGAGGCGCGCATCGAACACTGGCCCGGCCGAGACATGTCCGGTGTCTTAGACAGCGGAGAAAACACAGCTTCCAGCGGTCCCAGCACCGATTGTTAACTGTAGGTCCAGCGGACACGAATTTCTCTCAAGACAGGCTCCCCGCACAGACTGCGGATGGCTTAGACAGGCCCGTGCTGCGTCCACGGCCGACGAAAGAGGAACGAACAAAGCATACGGTTTCACTGCTAATCAGTTGGCAAAACGGCGGCTGTCGAACGGGCGTCACGCTAAGCACGCTGACACAGAAAGCTCGGCACAGGTGTTGTCGCTCGTCGAACTTCCAGAAAGTAATTGGAAAGCGAAGACCTAGCATGGCTCTGAACGTGTTTTCTATTCGACGCTCGTCGAGTCCGTGTACGAAAAACCCCTACATTTCAAATCTTAGAAAAGTTCTACGACAATTCGCACAGTCATGAACAGGCAGGGCGTGCTCCTGGTCAGTACGTGGCCGGCAGCAGGGGCGGCGGCGGGTGGAGGGGAGACGCGGAAGGACTAGCAGCAGCTCAGCCGAGCCGTACCAGTATAAACTATAGGCGGCGCAGTAGGTATCGCCCCCTGCCGGCCGCTTGAGTGTAAACTTGAGCATCCGATGGCCGGCCGCTGCCGCCCGCGACTCAGAGTTCAGCCGTGCCCGTCACCGACCCACGACCTTGGCACTGACGCCGCCGCTGGCACCGGCGCGGCGACCTCCCACAAAACACCGGGATCGATCACGCCGGGTCGCACGCAACAGAACGGCGTCACACTCGGCTCGTGCGTTCCGTGCGCAACGCAGACAGATAAAAAGTGATGGTCAGTTATGGGTGGCTAGGTAGACTAAACAAGAATTGTGCGACAAGCAAACAAGCATGCATGATATATATATATATATATATATATATATATATATATATATATATATACATTCGATCCATATCATTGTCGGCAGAGATGATAATGAGCTGATGTATTCTCCAATGCGCATTCTTAACTACGTTGCACAAGCTCGGATGATCTTGGTCATGGTCAGAACGCCAAAAATGCTCTGCGCAAAGGCCCTGGCTGACGTCACAAATCAAACACATTATTGTTTCTGCGACGCAGCTCCCAGTCAACGGCAATATCCGACGTGCCGCGCGCCGGCCCGCGGTTCCTCACGCCGTCCCTGTCGACCTGAGGCCACCCACGCCCCATCTCTGCCGACATGAGGCCACCCGCACCCCATTCCTGTCGACCTGAGGGCACTGGCACCCCATCCCTGTCGACCTGAGGGCACCTGCACCCCATCCCTGTCGTCCGTCCTCCACCAGGCAGCCGCGATCTATAAATGCAGCGCGGCTCAATGCCAGAACGGTCTGTGTGCCAACACCATCGCCGGCGTAAGGCAAAACAGACATCCGTCCCTCCGGGCACACAGGGTCGCGTCCAACGCAAATCCGGTCCTCTGACAGCCGGAGTCCAACGAACGCCGCGCTGCGCCGCGCACGTCCGGCCCGAGCGCGCGCGCCGCAGCACGGGGATCGGCAGGCGGCCCCCGCTGGCCGGCTCAAGTCCACTGCCAGCCGCTCCAGGACGCATGTCAGGATTTTATACGACGTGCGTGCGATGCGCATTGTCAAGATGACGAGCCATGTTGCTGTTATGCGCCGATGTCGTGGCTGTCCGGACGCAGAACGGCATCGCATGTCGCCGGACTCTGCCGAGACGAATAGAAGGGCAGCAGGTAATGCCGGCTGAAGAAGCAGCATAATCTCCTTGGCTTTGGCATCTGACATAAAATCTGTCTGACTCACCACTGCTGAAATTGGCTCGGTCAGGCCATAAACCTCCACGGAATATCAGTGTCCCAACGGTCTTATTCTTTCCAAAGTTCTTTACTGTTTCCAAGCAACATATCAGCAGCAGCACAACAGTGATTAACGACGGCAAGCCGTTTGGATACAGTTGCGTCCACAAATAAGTCGGACGCCCCGCCCCGACGATCGGTGCCAATGGCAGCGGCCCGCGGCGACGACACGCTGTGCTCTCCGTCCTGGTGCATGGCCGGCCGCAGCCGAGGTCCCGGCAAAATAGCCAACACCGCGGCGACGACACGCTGTGCTCTCCGTCCTGGTGCATGGCCGGCCGCAGCCGAGGTCCCGGCGAAATAGCCAACACCGCGGCGACGACACGCTGTGCCCTCCGTCCTGACGCATGGCCGGCCGCAGCCGAGGTCCCGGCGAAATAGCCAACACCGCGGCGACGACACGCTGTGCTCTCCGTCCTGGTGCATGGCCAGCCGCAGCCGAGGTCCCGGCAAAATAGCTAACACCACGGCGACGACGCGCTGTGCTCTCCGTCCTGGTGCATGGCCGGCCGCAGCCGAGGTCCCGGCGAAATAGCCAACACCGCGGCGACGACGCGCTGTGCTCTCCGTCCTGGCGCATGGCCGGCCGCAGCCGAGGTCCCGGCAAAATAGCCAACACCGCGGCGACGACGCGCTGTGCTCTACGTCCTGGTGCATGGCTGGCCGCAGCCGAGGTCCCGGCAAAATAGCCAACACCGCGGCGACGACGCGCTGTGCTCTGCGTCCTGGTGCATGGCCGGCCGCAGCCGAAGTCCCGGCAAAATAGCCAACACCGCGGCGACAGCCCGTCATGCCCCGGCCGTCGCTCACGACTGCCACGGTTGATCAGCCTGCGCACTCAGAGACACGGCAGACGGTACGTCCGTCCAGGTGGAATCTGAGCTATCTGGTACCTGAACGCTCAGATCTATTTCGCACGGGGCTGACCATTCATTTTCTCGATGGATCGCGACGCACGTCGCCCACACCCTCCTATGGAACGCCAACGACTGCACGGGCTTTGTTAGCGTTCAGAGCAGGGACCCCAACGTGGGTGCATGGCGGAGTGGTTAGCGCCACCGGCACCCCAACGTGGGCGCCGGTGGCGCTAACCCCTCCGCCATGCCTCCCGCCGGTAATTGCGATATATCTCCCACCAATGCATGACGCTTAATTGTTAAACGCAATATTCATGTCGTGTGAGCGAGGCACACTTCAGGAGAAGCAAGCTCAACAACGAACACAAACATACCATCACTCGGATGGTGCTCAGTGGGCACTATTTCGGAATAGAGTTTTGGTGGCGACACAACATACGTGAACATCTCCAATGGCGAAAAGCCTGCTGTTGTCTGGCCAGAGCGTAGGCTAGTTACATTACACCGATAGTTCGGTGGCGCTGCTGCGCTAGGTCTGGAGCCTCGCAGGTGGAGGTACGACCCTCAGTGGCCAGTGGCGGCGCGAGCGGCGCTAGGTCTGGAGCCTCGCAGGTTGAGGTACGACCCTCAGTGGCCAGTGGTGGCGCGAGCGGCGTTAGGTCTGGAGCATCGCAGGTGGAGGTACGACGCCCAGTGGCCAGTGGCGGCGCGAGCGGCGATACGTCTGGGGCCTCGCAGGTGGAGGTACGACCCTCAATGGCCAGTGGCGGCGCGAGCGGCGATAGGTCTGGAGCCTCGCCGGTGGAAGTAAAAATGTTAATGGACCGTTAGGCAACATGTAGGATCTTCAAACACGCCAGCAAACTAATCCAGGTTAGGTTATCTTCAGCATAGAAAAAACATCCCCACCGGCTTCGCTCGAGGATCAAAATGTCTCCAAGATAGATACTCGATATCAACAATGTTTCCCCTGTCTGCAGACAACACGGAGCGCGGATGTCCGTTCCCGTCTCGAGCTTGGCATTGGAAACACATCACCGACGGCGCCTCAGCCCAGCGACGCTGATGCGATGTTCCGGCGCCAGCTGGAGTCAGCTGACCAACCGGGCAGCTGGCCCACACCGCAACAGATGCGCCACTTACACCGCTGACCCCCAGCCCTCCCTAGGGTGGAGGGGCGCGGGCGGCCGGCCTACACCGCAACAGAGGCGCCACTAACCGCCGCTGACCCCCACCCCTCCCTCGGGTGGGGGGAGCGGGCGGCCGGCCTCGCCGCCACGGTGCCGTCTGACCTGACGCGTCCTCAACTCCCGTGCTGTGGAGCGGGGGTGCCGCCTGCCCTGACCTCCGACCCCAGCGGAGGGACGCCGCTCCGCCTGTCCCGACCCTCGCCCCGCGCTGCGCCCCCGCCTCGCCCGGTCGTCTCGCACCATCGGTACGATCACGCGGCTCGTCTCACAGCGGTGGATTGCTTTCCAGTCCGGACGCCAACGCCTGGTCGCACGGTGCGCTGAGCATCACACATCGGTCAGGTTCGCTCCGTCAATCCAGACTGCCGAGGGGGGGGGGGCGGGGGGCGGTGGGAGAGAGGCGTCAGATCGACCCCGGCCGCCAGGACGGTCAGGTCGAATCGATCGTCGGGAAGCAGGGTCAACCGCTGGTGGCGAATTCGGCGGGTCCGCCCGGCCCGGAGCCGTGACCTGGGATTCGACTAAGCACAGGCCACAGCCTAAACGCGTCTGATCAAGAAGAGCGGTAAGACGTGCGCCGGCGGCCATCACATGTGCAGCCCATTGCATCCCTGTTCTTGAAAAGCCAACCGAAACGAGCGACTCATCACAGGCAGTTTTCAAATTCCGACAGCCGCCATGCATTCAGAAAAGTAAGCGTGGGGCCTGCTCGGCGTTGCAAGTAAACAAGACTGCTTTGGATTGCTCTGGAGAACCTGATAGGCAACAGGAGATCTAGGAAACTCAAGAACAGTAATCCACTGGGACGAGAACAAGGGACAGATAATTCCCGAACTTCACAGCGGAGACGTACGTGGCTGTTGCCGGCCAAGCAATAAAAAAGCATACAAATTTTAATATCAGCATGTAAACTGGGTACCAACGGCGAATATGATTGCATACAACAAAATCATCCGACGTCGCGTACAACGACTTTGCTGACTTTGATCACATTGACTTGTAATTTGAGTTTGCACTCCATGTATGGATTAAAAAAGGCAAAAGAATGACACCAACCGAACGACCCTAAATCTCCAGAAACTTCGTCGGCAACATCCACCGGTGTTATTGGCACTCCAGCGCCCCAAAGTTTTTCATCCGCTGCGGATAAATATTTACGATCGGTGAATTGCATCATACATCTTCCAGAAATTCACCCCAAGTGTCCAGGATGCGGCCAACATAGCCATTCTAGTCACCGCATCCTTTGTCAACAAACACAAACGTGACTGTTCAAAGGAATACGGATGCTTCGAGCGTACGCATTCCTTTCAGCGGCAATGTCCTTCCTGTGATGCGGCGCGTGCACTTCTGTCAGCTGCGAACAGTTTCAACGAAAGCATGTTCTAAGCGGGAGGTGTAGTTCCGTTGGGAGAGGGCCCGCCTCACAATCATTGCTGTGAAGTTCGAGCCTGGCTCCCAGACCAGTTACATCGCTCCCGCGGACGTCACCGTCACATATCTCGACGCTAATTGGTCTGAGCTGCTGAATGCGTCGTGCAACGACGGGGCAGTTTTTCATATTTTCACAGGAAACTCGGTAGCTAACTGAGGCGAGAACATCACTGGTCCTGGTAGCTGAGCTGATCAGAGCGCCTGCCTTGTGGTTCACCCACTCGTGCCTGAGTGAGTCCGTGCCGACTTAGGCGTTCCCTATTTACCCCGACTGAAATCGTCTGCGGTCGGTAGTAGCGGCCGCGCCAAAGGCCAGGTGACGTCAGAGAGCGGGACGGACCGTACAGAACATTAGTGACAATTCAAGAGAAGATTATGCATTCTTCATGCTCAGCGATCTAACTTCATGACAACATGCCTTTGTAATGCGGTGGTGAACGAACTATCAGACGCTGTTAGGTTTTTGCTTTTGTGCCGGCATATTAGTCATGGAGAGCAACAAGGCAGGCTGATGGTGCAGAAAATTGTGGTAGCACCACCACGCATTTTGGAGCATTATTTCGCGCGATGTAGCCATTTCCAGAAAATGCTGGAACCTGTTGGACATTTGCTACCGTGATTTGCCAGTTACTGCAATTAACTCCAACCCTACAGGAAATTTCTTGCACCTTCGCCTTCCAAAGGGGCAAAAACGGCCGCCTCTTGACCCCAACCGCAAAGCAAGCTGAAGCCAGACGGTAAACAGAATAGGAAAGATCCCGTCAAACTGCATCAGATGCAAAGATCTCCGCAATTATAAATGTGACCTTTGACAGGTCAAACCAGGTCAAAGTGGCCAAATTTACACTATATAACCCCCTGTTATCTCAAGAACGTAGCATAATACAATGCAGAAGACGCCGTTGAACAGATCCTTAAAGGCTCCATCAGCTGTATTAGAGGATATTGACACATGTGACCTGTTATATATCATGGGAGGTGAAGACGTTTGTTGCGCTGACACGTCCGGCTTTATCACGATCTAATCAATCAACATAAATTGGAAGGACAAGTTTAGGCCTTCTCCACCCGCAAGGTAAGTGTCATCAAGGTTTCAATGGTATGGCCTTCAAACGGTCAAATCCGATCACAGACAAATTTTGACCCAAGAGCTTGGATGGTTTGACCTCTAAAACGCCATCCGAACGATGGCAACGCCTTCCAAAATAGTGTAAATGAGAGGGGGAAACTGGAAAACCTTTTTTGGAGTGCATTTTTGGGAGAAATAACCATTATTTGTTGCTCCTGAGTTAAATGTTGCCCACATGACTTCCAGCCAGAGGTCATAGAGCATGAATCATCAAACTCAGTTATCCAACATTTCAGCTCCGTGGTCAAAGCTGCTCATAAGTTATTCCGGAAAACTTCAGGGGGTCTCTTAAGACCCTCCTGTGGGGCGGAGGTTAACTCAGTTACGATGGAAAATGCATAATCCTTGTAATGATAGCCGAACCAACCGTGAACCATCAAGTTGCACGTTGCGACACTGCACGCAATAGCCGAGCACCCAGCCGCACCTACAGCTTAGCTTCGCGTTTGCGGTACGGAAGCCGATCAGAGGCGATTTAGTACCAGCAAAACGCAACCACCGACGCTCTTAGGCAAAACCGCCGTTCCCGCAGCGGCAGAGACTTCATTGCCCCCGCCTGGCCTCGGTCACCGCCGACATACCGGCTGTCGGAGGAGATGGGGGGAGCAGGCGGGGAGGGGGGGGGGCACAGTTTCCTGTTGATCCGCCGCGGTCGCGCGCCGGAGGCGGCAGGTCTCGCTCCCCAGCCGGTGCCAGCGCACGCGCCCGGGCAGCGACTGGTCCCGGCGTCTGGAGACGCTTTCGTGAACGGTATCCGTTCCGACCAGGGCACGTGTGTCCTGTACCGCACGTGCCGGGCCGGAACGGACGACCGTCCCGTCGCGTGGGGGGGGGGGGGGGGGTGGAGCAGCGGAGGGCCAAAACGGCGGCATGTCTTGCCACAGCTTCAGCAGCGACGGACGAAACGTCCGGTAGGCGGCGGGCAGGTTGTCCGGTAGGCCGCGGAGATACGGACGGCAAGCAGAGTGCCATTTACTTTGAACCGTGGAATAAAGACTACTCTGGCGCGTCCTCCGTGGTGCGCTTGCGTCGTTATCCCCTCCGCACGCCTCGATTTTGCCTCAGGAATGCTGATCGCACCAGCCATCTTAGTGAAGGCTCGCCATATCTGAAGTGCAATACAACGTACACCTTGAGGCCCATCATTTGTTGGGCTAGTCATGGTGAGAGATGCGAAGTAGAGGCCCGGATAAAGTTAAATTCTGATACCACGCGATTTGTATAAAACAACAGGTAGCAGCAAGTCACACACGAAGCATACATTTCGTAATTACTCAGAACAGAATAGCTAGTCAGAACCCTTTGGCTGGATGGATTTCGGGGATCCGCGCCCACACTTAGCAGTTGGATAGGCCCTTACCCCACAATCCGATGATGAAATTACGGGTCAACGGCAGCTTTTTGTGACGAAAGCTTAACGTGCCGCAACACCATGCTGGGCATGGTCCGTCCTGCCCTCTGACGTCACCCGGCCTTTAGCACGGTCGATGCCACCGGCCGCAGGGCCATCCCAATCAACTGCAAATACCGAGTGCCTGAAGCGACTCGAACCAACTTGTCTTTGGTGGTGCAATCTGAGGCGGTGATGACAAAATACCAGGCAGTGAAATTGGGGGGGGGGGGGGCAGAGTTCTCAAGGGTAAATAAAACCACTCACAACATCGACACCGCGGAAAATTCGTTCTGAAACTTTTGCGAGTAGTTTCTTCCGCGCAGGTCACGTTGACGGATTTCGGCTGAATGCAACATCAAGCCCAAAACATACCACTCTCACCAATGGGTCCAGAGGGAACCAATCGTCAAATAAACCTCACCTTCGCTGACCCGGTTGCAAAAACCTAGACATCTTAGCCTGCCTTGAAACTCGGTCGTCTTAAGGTTTTTCCTGTACACCCTCCAGGCCAGCAGCGGCACAGGCTTCGTTGGACACCGGTGGCGCACCACAGAACTGCACCGACCGGACGGCCGAGCTGCTCCGGCTGGGAGGAGGGGCGGGGTGGCGCGTCGCCGCTGGGACCGGCGCGGCGAAGGGAGGCAGTAGCGAGCGGGGCGCCGCCGGGTCCGGCCTTGGCGGCCGAGCCTCCAGCGCACGTCTCGACACTGCGGCGGCAGCGCACCGACCGCCCCACACCGGCCGGCGGACCGCCGCCGCCAGCGGTGCCGGTCACTGATCCACGTCCTGCTCGCCACACGACGATTAGAGCCGAGGAAAGACCTCCTGTAGGCTCTCACTGGTCTCTTACCAGCCTGTAGGCCTCTCACTGATCCACGTCCTGCTCGCCACACGGCGATTAGAGCTGAGGAAAGACCTCCTGTAGGCTGTCATTGGTCTCTTACCAGCCTGTAGGCATCTCATTGATCCACGTCCTGCTCGCCACACGGCGATTAGAGCTGAGGAAAGACCTCCTGTAGGCTCTCACTGGCCTCTCACTGATCCACGTCCTGCTCGCCACACGCCGACCAGAGCGGAGGCGCAGCCCATGACCTTTGAGGCCCAGGCGGACAGGAGAAAACCGATTCGATGTCTCTGTAATTAGATCGCAGGCGAGCCGCAAATAATGAATCAGCGTCAGCGGATGCTATTAAATCCCCCTGCCGTCTCATGCTGGCTGTCTCAGCCCCCAACCATCTCCCAAATGAAGAGTCCACGCAAAGCATCTCGTTGACGTTACTCCCCATCACTGATGAGGCATTAGGGGCAGTCCCAACATAAGACAAGTTCGCCGCCTTGCATTTGGTCACTATGGGAACGCCCTTAAATTGCGGTACACATTTTCGGCCAATTTGCAACCCTGCTCTCACCCCAGAAGGAAAAGCGAGCACCGCGAGGTAGAGAACCCGTGCCTTTGATTTCCCAGGCGCGCAACTTAAGCACTGCTCTATCGACAACCCAGTGACGTCCGTCTCACCACTGACTGAGCTACGGTACAACAAGGGTACCTAAGCAAGCAACGGGCGAGTTCCTTATCATCACAGGGAGCCAGCGCCATCACGTTCCAAAGCTGTAATCTGCGCCACGTAAGCAAACGAAGGTCCGTAACCGCGCGTAGGGACGTGCGCAACGCTTTTAAAGACTTAACACAATGCTTTGCATGCAAAGCGGGACTACCACCTACCGTACCATGTGACCGCTACAGCCATCAGCACTGTTGCTTCCTACGCGAACTGACACAACACAACCCGCGTGATATTTATGTCAAGCGTGGGATCCTAACTGGGGTGGCTGAATCCCAAGCCGCGACGGCTTTGAGGGATTTGGGAAGCGATGCTGGCCAGTTTCCACACTATCGCACGGCGATCACCTGAGTACCGCATCCCAGAGATTACGGATCACGTCTCGCGGAGTCTCACTTGCAGGAAATAAAGTACACTCATATGTGGGGCGATACATATGGGTGGCGGCAGGAGACGGAAACATGTATAGAACGTTCACACCTGTTCTCAGCCCATACAAAGCACTTACGAAGATCCTGTCATTACGGCGTCAGAACAATACAATTATATACAAAATAAGTAATACAAATAAGTATAATATAATAAGTATAAGTAAATAACAATACAAAATAAGTAATAGAACCACCGTCGACAAGCAGAGCGGTAATCCAAACAATTTGGTTGTGCAGGACGCGACACAGCCCCCATGACAATTCCTGACGTGACAATCCTCATACGTTAGCGTCCAACATCCTCCCCCCGCCCGCCTCCCCCAACAGACCCGGGTCAGCATGACCGGAAGCGTTTGGTTAATGCTTAACCTCCGACCGCAGATCCATACCAGCGAATTGGTTGAAGGCTGCAAGTGACAAATACGGCACTAGTCCACAAATGTGTCTGGTAATTGTCACAAATGATAAGCATTCCGGGAGCAAACACATCCATCGGCATTTCCAACATGATGATCAATGCCGCCAATGCCAGAGCTTCAGTGCCAATGTCAGCGCCTCAGTGCTCATGTCGAGAACACGACCACCCTCAAGCGCCCGCGCATTCCTCGTGCGTGGCGGGCGCTCGGTTGCCATAACGACCGTCTGATCATGTTGTTTGCGTCGGTTCGTCGACCAGGGCGGGTAGAGGCGGCGCTGGCCGCGGTCCTCTGACCTCTCGGGGTCACCGTCTGGCGGCTCCATGCGCCGCTGCCGCCGGGCCGTCCCACCAGTCGGCGCCGCCCGTAAGTGACTCCGCTTCGGTCAGTCAGCGCCACACAGCGGCCAACACGGAGCGGAGCCGGACAGTGGGCCCGGTCTCAAGCCGGCCGGCGTCCACTGCCGGACAGGCCTCGCGGATACGCGAAGCGAGGCGAGGCGAGGCGCCAGACCGCAGAAAGCCCAGTTCATGCGGCGGTAGCTCGTCACACTGCATCAATGTGGACGTCACCTCTCCTGGCTGCGCGGGGCAATAGGCCGCGATTGGTCAGCAGAGAGCACCGCCATAGCAACGTTGGGCGGTGCACAGCAAGGTGACCCGATGCACGACGGCTCGACGCGTCTCCCATTAGCCAGCGGCTGCAGAAGGGGGGGGGGAGGGGCTCCAGCCACGGAACAGCTCACGGCAGGGTCGACGTCTCACTCACGACACCGCCAAAAACAAAGTCCTGCCACATAACTCGCGCGCGGAACACGGCCGCCGCCACGTAACAGGGCGGCATAAGCGGAGCTGTCAACAGCGGCGGATCACGGCCGGTGACGCTCGCGGTGTGATTCGTAAACAGGGCGCGTGCAACGGCTCGGTGGGCCGGCCGTCCCTGGGACCGGCGTGCCCGGCGGTGCCGCTGGCGGCTGGCGACGCCGCAGCGGCGGTCAGCGGGTCAGTTGGTCTGGTGCTGGCAGCAGCCGGGGAGAGCCCAATGGAGCTTGAGGCGGACGCTGGCGGCGGACAGACCCCTCCCCAATGTACCGGCAGGGCACCGATAGCCGTCATGCGATGGCATTTGGCTGCTTGCTGATTGGTTCATACCAGTGCAAACAGTCACGAGCTTGGAGTGTCAAACGAACGGGCACGTAAAAGGCTGCCGTCACGCGACAAATAACGAGCAGCGCAAGGCGGAATCACCGGTCCCACGTGCAGAGTTCGTACCAGGACATATCCTACTGACTTTTCCAAGGTACAGTTCGGAAGATGTGAGGGAAAGGGAACCAGGGAAGCAGCCTTTTAAGTGGCAGGAGGTGTCATTTCTACATTACATTGTTTGCATTGTGCTGCAAACCCTTTCCCACGCAACACCCACGGACCTCATGGTAAAGTCCACGAACGTTCGTGGTGGCTGAGCCCTTTCACAAATATACAAGCGACGCCAGTGCCAGGTGCGTCCCAACACACTGGCGCATCGCAAACAGCGCACCATCAAAGCGAGCGCCAACAACGCATTTGCACTGAGTCAGACTGTATTGGGATGGTGCAGATCAAGCATACCACACCGAATAATTGGAGCTTCGTTGGTGGCATAATCGGGAAAGAAACCCCCGTCATGAATCTTCTTGCATGCACAGCGCGTAGGGGTTAGACGCCACGGGTACCATGTAGTGGCGCCCGCCAGCGCCGCACTGGCGCCTGCCTCCGCTCCCACTCGCCGGCCTGCCCCGAGTCTCGCGGGCGCCCATTCAGCCCCGTCGCGCCCGTCCGCCGCCGGTCAATCTTGGTGCGAAGCGCTGTCGGTTTCCAAGTCATTTAAATTTAGCTCACCACTTCAATCAGCAGATATTGGACGGCTCTTCATCCAATAGTCTAGCCCGCGGCCTGAAGGCTCGCGGCGCAGGAACGCACGGCATTTTTGAGGACCGTTCCATGATGGCCTAAAAATGTCTAACCTTGAAAAAGGCCCAACGGTCCTCGTCATAAAAAGATGATGAACAAGTACGCTGAGATAAATTGAACGGTTCTGCGTGGTCATTATCTGTGCGGATTTCACAAGGAAATGGTTTTAGCAAAGCCGTCAAACATTGTTCACTGAACGTTTTGACACCCGTGGTCATAAAAAACGATGGCGCAAAGTGGCCCGACGGGACCAAACACGGAGACGACCCCCTCTCCAGTCCCCAGCCTCCAGTCATAGCGGAGACGACCTCTTCTCCAGTCCCCAGTCTCCAGTCAAAACGAGGACGACCCCCTCTCCAGTCTCCAGTCTCCAGTCAAAACGGAGACGACCCCCTCCCCAGCCCCCACCGGTGCTGACCGCCGTTCCAACAACATAGATTGCATGCCCTGTGATCACGCCTTTTGCACGGATGGCGGCAACCCATCACCACCATCAGTCTGCACAATTTGTGACCATTGTATTTTCGAGAGTCATTTCTTTCACGGATCCGGAATATCGAGATGCCGTGTGCATTAACAGCTTATTTCTTGCGAAGGGTACAAATAGTATCCCATCTTCAGAACGGATTCATTCATTCGCATCAAGCTCGAATCTATAATTATCAACATTGATTCACGCGCATATTGGTGCATGTAATAAACTTGGGAGGGAGGGATACGTGTCCCCGGGGTCCCTATGTCAGTACACCGCTGGTTACCATTGCCCCGTGGGGCACACAAACTCACGCTCCATACTACTATGTGTGTTAAGCACTGGATGGCGTGTGCCGAAATGTTTATTGAGCGATGCTGGAGAGCGATTTGCTGAATGCTGGAGAGCGATTGAGCGATTGTTAGCTGCCAGCTCTGTTGGTAAGCTGCTTTAGTCAGCTCTTCACAATCCCCGAGCCTTTCCATTTCAACGCAGGTGTTTTTGTAAAGTTTTTGTAACCTCCACAACATAACATACCTGTGTCTTCAAGTCTGAAAGTAGATTTACAACTACTCCAAAAGAAAAATGCCAACAGCCAATCAAAGTTGAGTTATAGCAGCGCGTTCTGCACGCGGTGCAATTCGCCCAGTGCTGTAAATGAACCATTACAGCGCTTTGCCAAACAAAGCATTTAACACACTCCTAAAACCAGCATGCCGAATGGTTAAGAATGGTAAAAAGCAAGCACAACGAACAATTCTCCGTTTCGATATCGTTGAGCTATAACTGCTTCAATTTATAAAAATGCGACGCTTTGTTTAGGTGGTCTGCCTTGGCACGTTTGGTCCGCATGGGTTTGCCCTCCCTCAGAAGAAGAAATGACCGAATTTATCCGCGGGGCATACACAGAAAACCAGCGGCTGGATCCTGATCTTCAAATGACGGGAGCTCGGGTCACAAAAACACTGCTTGGCGTGCAAACGGCTCAAATTCCTGCGGTTTTAGATGCACCTTACCTCACCACGTAGAAACCGACCACCGCACGGCGAGCACACGGGCCGTGCGATCGATGAGAGTACTCAGACTGAGCAGCCGAGAAGTGGGCCAACGCAACAGGTGCAACATCGCGTCAGCGTACAGCCGGGCACCAACCTCCGACCGCCGGGCACGGGCCCGCGCCGACCTGAGCCACTCGCTGGCGGGTACGGCGCCAGTTGGGGCGCGCGGCACCTGCCACCAAACCGCCGGCGATCGGTGCAGCGCGGTGTGCCAGCCTCACTGGCGGCCGGCGGAGCGCGCCGGGCTGATACAGCGCCACCGCGCCGTTCCTCACCTGGCACACGACGCGTCGCATCCCCTGCAGGCCATGGCGGGTCAGGGGCGCGGGCGGTGCTGCCGCAGGGCACAGGCGGCGCGCGCGACCGACGGCGGTCGTCTGTGACCGCGGCGACCTTGCGGCGCCAGCTGACACGCGCGCAGGCTCCGGCCGCGCCGCGCGCCGCCGCCGCTCGGTCACGTGGTGCGCGCCGGCCCACAGCCGCCCGGTCACGTGACGCCGATCGACCTGCGGCGGGGGAGGTCGCGGTGATGCGGGGCGCCCGACCGACCCGTTGAACCGTGCCGCTCTGTCAGTAGGCGTCATAGCACCAACGAAGATCGAAACCAGTCCGGGACTGCGCGGCGGCGGCTTTCCAGAACCATGGAGCTCATAAACTGGCAGGGGCGGGGGGCACTCGAGAACCTCTTCAGTGAGGAGCAAACGGGAGCCATCACGGGGGCTGCACAGGTGTGAGGAACCGGCCGTTCTCCCGACAAACTGATGGCTTGTGGCCGTGGATTGCTCGCATATGAGATGAGAAGGTTATGTTCAAAAACTCAGCTTACCAGGAAAGTAAAAGAAGAGGGCCAATAACGCTGAGCGTAGGGCCAGCGCGGGTTTCAGTTCCCCGTTCACGTTGAACGCCCGACTCACAAATGCGACGCATGGCACATAACACTGTATGCGTTTCAGAGAGCAAACTGGCGCAGAGCTGAGAGAGTCAGGTTGGCTGGCGGCGAAGCGTGAACAGCGTCCAGAACCGAACAGGTCAGGCATGGTGGACTTGACGACGTTCAGATTCTGCCATGCAGAACACAGAGTTCTAAATTTGGTATGATTAGTATGTTTTTCAGTAAAAATTGGTGTGATAAGTGCGTTCTTCAGAATAATTTGTTCGCCAGTGTACAACAAGCCCCAGACCAATAATAGAAGACATGAGATACTCACACTGAGACGGGTGTGAAAGGATTACAGCGTACGAATGCACCGCTAGAAATTCCAAACAGCCTCGAGAACGAACCCACAGAAGAAACGTGAAAACCTCCGAAGAATGTATCGCAGGAAACACGTCACTGGTCCAGAGGGAAGGGTACAGACCGCGTGTAAAAAATAACAGAAGGACTGAGGCTGAACGCAAATTGGTCCGCGCTGCGAGCTGCCCGCCTGCTGAATAAGCTGCGCACACAGACCTGTCGACTGCCCGTCTGCTGGATAGCTGCGTACATACACCTGTCGACTGGCCGTCCGTCGAATAAGCTGCGCACACAGACCTGGCGACTGGCCGCCTGTCGAATAAACTGCGCACACAGACCTGTCGACTGACCGTCCGTCGAATAAGCTGCGCACACAGACCTGTCGACTGGCCGCCTGTCGAATAAACTGCGCACACAGACCTGTCGACTGACCGTCCGTCGAATGAGCTGCGCACACAGACCTGTCGACTGGCCGCCTGTCGAATAAACTGCGCACACAGACCTGTCGACTGACCGTCCGTCGAATATAAAGAGGCGGATGGGTCCACTTTTACCGTACACCTCCCATGGGGACTTGACCAATCAGCACACACCCTCTATCCCACCAGAGCACAGGCGCTGCTTGCAGAACATGAACCATCATAGGCCCCGAGTGTGCTTGTTTCCCGAGCGGTACCCAAACGCCACGGACAGGCAGCACTCGGACTAGTTCTGATAAACGATGTTTTCAGGACACAAGGTTACTTCTGCCGGAACCTGACGCAGTGGTATACCCAATTAATTTCTATCCCAATGCGCAGCAAACGCAACAAGTAAGTCTCTTCAGTGAGCTGGCAGTGCATGGCAACGTATTAGGTACGAACATGATTTCTTCCCTTCATGTCCAAAGACGATATCAACTGGACATTTTAACGGCCGGGATGGACACACGTCACATGTAAACTTGAGACAACACCGAGATAATAATCCGATTAAGACGCGTCAGATGGAGCGCTGTGACGTCTTCTGGCAAGTTTCCGTTTTACCGCTGGCGCACTGCCAGTGTCTGTTAACTAACGCCAAACCTATTTACAAAGAGAATCGATGTCAGCGGAGGGCATGACCCCGCTGACACGCAGCATCCCAGCGGCAGATGACGAAGAAAAGGAGGGACAAAGCTGATGATTTGCCAGCTCCTGTTCTCCCTCCTCGGCTCTCATTATCAATACTTCCTCTTTACATTCAGGTCAGTCGTTCATCACCTTCACCTCGGACGTAGCAGCCACTTCATCTCAAATGCATCAAGATTCTCGCAGAGACTTGACCCGCCAACTGAACAAGCGACACCTAGGAGGGCATAAATTACAGGAGTTCTGAACGTTGTGATATGAAACGCATTTTTCCGCCTTTCTTAACGATAAAATGGAGTCAAATGATCAAACACTACGAACAGCTAAAAAGCATCACTCAATGCACTAAAAATATATACATTAACGCCGTTTAAAGACTGCGAAAAAAATTACCACCACGCGGATGAAAAATATCCAAATGAACGCCAGACCGGCATGGGGATTGACAAAGCAGCCCGTCCTCCATCATCATCATCCCGAGGCGCAAACACGACGGCGATGCCCTGAAGACGTGATCTGCCTTCGTCAGCAGCCGGGCGCTGGACCGTAAAGCCGGCGACCACCGCGCGTGGCGCGATCACGACGTGGGAACAATACGCCCCCGCTGCAGGCCAGTCTGGTCCAACCACGC
>NW_023596818.1:20425897-20456556 GCF_011947565.3 Pollicipes pollicipes
AGTTCGCCTGCCGGCCCTGGACCGGCCGGCGCCGCAGACGGCGTCTGGGTGACCGGCATGACTGGTGGAAATGGCGCCGGCCACGCGCCCCGGGCGGACACGCGATGACCGCAAACACGCGCGCAGTCTTCGCCCCAAGCCGTGCTATTCTCACTGCACGGGGTGCCAGAGCGGGCGCGGCTGTTGGTAGGCCGTCCCACTGGGGACATTTTAGCCAGGATTTTGCGCCCATGAATGAGCCCAGCAAGCTAGACCCTCCCTGCATGCATTTCCAGACGCCATGCCTCCGTCATCCCCAGCCCGGATTCATCACCGGCATTCGCCACGTCGGGGGCTGCGTCAGGTTGACGCCATTGAGGCTTCTTCGGAGCCACCGCCTGACGAGCAGCTCCGCCAGGTTCTTTGAGGCTTGGGAGGCGAGCGCCACACTGAGCCACTGCGCGACTCAGCCACCTTCTGGCGGAGAGCCCAGCTGTCTGGGCTCCGACGCTGGCCAGGCCGGACGCCGCGGCACGGCGGCGCTCCGTCCGACCGGCGGCGCCTCCACCGCGGCGTGTCGGCTAGTCCGGCCGCCGCCGGCCGTCGCTGCGCTCGCGGTAGTTCTGCCGCGCCAGGTACGGGTTGAACTGGGCGTTGTAGCGCTGCGTGAGCCGCGGCTCGGCCGGCGGTCGGCTCGCCTCGGCCGTCTCCGCCTCGCCGCGCAGCCGGCGTAGCAGCGCGTCCGCCCGCTCCCGCTCGGCTCGCTCGCGCAGCAGCCGCTCCGCACGCAGCCGCTCCAGCTGTACGCCCCGCGCAGCCGTCGCCTCGGCCTCGGCGTCGTCCTCCGAAGGCGACGCGTCGCTGGACGACGAGCGGCGGCGGCGGCGGCTTCGTTTAACGCCCTTCCACCGCGGCTCCTCGGACCCCCTGCCCTTCTTCTCCTTCTTTCTTTCCTTTTTGTGCTTCTTCTTTTTCTCTTTCCTGTGCTTCTTGCGTTCGGAGTGAAGCTCGCCATCGCTGCCTGGGTCTCGTAGCTGCCTGACAGTCGACGTCTTCACGTCAGTGGGACGGGGCGGCGGCAGCGGCGCCGGCTTCACGGCCGTCTCCCGCTTAGCGTCGTCGACCAGCTTCTTTTTCAGCACGTTCAGCGGATCCTCGAAGTCCTTGACCTTCTTCTTGACCTCGCCACTGTCGGCCTCCTGGCGGTGGCGGGCTCGGTCCGTGGGCAGCGACTCGAACCAGGCCTTCTGTTTTGTTTCCTCTCGCGAACCCTGTCCCAGGTAGGTGAGGTAGCCAATGCTCTTCTCATACTTTTCACGCTCCTCCTTCTGCTCCTGCACATATTCTTCGTTCGGGCCGCGCGTCTTTTCGCCGCTCTCCAGGTGCTGGAAGAAGTTGATGTGGCCTGAGCCGGTGACGATGGACGCCTCCCCTTTGGCGGCGGCGGTGGCGGCGAAGTCGACCTCGAGCTTCTCCCGCCCGCCGCCAGGTGCCTCGCCGATCGCCGCGCGTCGATCGGCGGCCTTGTTTCGCAGCAGCGTGGTCCGAAACTCTTGCTCCTGCGACGGACATCAGCACATGAGTGGGCGCAAACACACTTGGTGATTTGGCATGCTCACCACAGACACCACATATCGGCCCAGAATCATAGAACAACAATGCACACCGAAGTCCAGTTTTTCCGCAGCAATGCAAATAGATTATTTTCAGTTCCGTCCCTCGCGTAGATAGTGAGAACAAATAGTAGAATCTGACTATTGCGAAAATATTTCTATCCTGACAACTGCTTACATCCTTGCCTAACGCACATTTTTCAATAAATTGAAATGCTTCAAAATCTTATCCGAGCGTATGCGTACCAGCACTGTATGGTTACATTGTAGGACACCGCAAATGTCAGGTTGGCAATGGCCATAAATGCGTAGTCCCTGCAGTGTGTGTGGACAACGTGCACTGTGATTCCCACGAAAAAGTGTTTTGCTCGGTTTCGTCACGTAGAAATGCTCAAATCATCTCAGGTCGTACGCGGAGCTTGCCAGTTATTTTCTGATACGGCATGGGCATGTTTATCGTACTGAGCCTCTTAAATCAGCGTGGCCTAGAAGAGTGCCCGGGGAAGATTTGTCACGAAACCCAACCCAGTTGCGTCAGTCATCGACTGCCATTACGGTTCACTTGGCGAAGCCTGGTTCCAGGCCATAGCACTGATCCTTTCTACTCATTTCAGTGATAAATCTTCGCTCGGGGGGGGTGGGGGGTGGGGGGGGGGACCAACTCAACTTAATTAACTGGTTCCTGCGCGGTGAGACTCTATCGTCAAGAGGGCGCGGGACAGGGTGATTTCAGCGCACTTGACGGCGGAGCGCTGCGATGCGACTGCACGGCTCGAGAAATGGAGATCGAGAAAGCACTTTTCCGATAGAGGCGCTCGAACGAGATTGCCGAAGGCGGACTGATAGCGCGAATCCTTAAGCCATGGAGGCAAGTGAGTCAATGCAAACATTCTACAACCGGTCTCATGCTGGAGCCTCATTTGCCATACAAAACGCAACGCACGCTAACGGCTTCAATACTGCCAGAAGAGCACACCGCGGGACGAATTGGCCTTCGCGGAGAAAAGCCAAAGCACATGTTGACATGACAGGTTGAAACGATGCGACCCACATGACTTTCGGCTCTGGCGCTAATGACAAAAATGGCTGGAGCCGATGCACGCAAGAGCAAACCACACATGTTGACGACAATGAAACCACTCATGTAGCAACACACAACTAAAACCACGCCTGAAAGCCTTTGGTCTCCGCTAGCCTTGTCCTGGCCTGACCATAAAAAGGCAGACCGGCGTTACGACGCACCAGGTCGATATACCACGTATCTTAAGAAGGCGTTCTGTCGGTAATGCCCTATGCAGTAGCCGGTACTAAAGTCATCTGGTTTGCAGATTGGGGTGGAGAGTCACCGATGCAAATGCTCGTGTCCATTGACATTGTCCTGGTGGGGCAGCCCCAGATCTCATTTTCTCACCACGCTAAGTTCGGTCTCTAGCTTGCTGCCAGCTCGAAACGCATGTACAAACGTTGAAGTGCCTTGGCAAACCGATCCACTAAATCGCTGACTGTCTCCGCTGCATGAGCTGGCCTTATGGTCGTACGGACAGCATGAAAGATTGGCAGCAGCGGCACAAAATTACACTTGAAAGCTGATTACGTCACTCCCGTACGCTCAGCAACTCTCTTGTCTGATGGTAATAAATGTTGCGTACGTGGATAATGTCTGCTCTCGGCCACTCGGTCGCGTTCACACCGTCGACTGAATATATTTAACGTCATGTTTAGCGACATGTGGCACACTTCTGTCGCGCTTTGTTAAATATAACGGAGATGGCGCGATGATGATCGTCATTTGGGCTTCAGAGCGCGACGCCTGTCGTGGTCATGTGGCGCTCCATCCATTCATGCGTACAACATATGCATCATAAGTTCTGGAATGTACACAAATTTTCTGACAACAGTTCACTAAGGTGCTACAAATGGGAGACGCACCCTAGTGTATGACTTGTATTTTCAAAATATTTTTCACGCGTTGCGTGCGATAGCTAGAACAAAAAGATTAACCGAAGGCAGCTTCAGGTCCTCCATTTTCGGGGACTGTCTACGCTGCCTGACACCAAGCGAAGGCGGGGGCGTGTGGGACACTTTCGTCGTATCTACGAATAAAATGTAGTTGAATCTAGTCGTAAAGCCTACATCAATCACGCTCGCAATATGCATCGCAGCTACTCGGCAGGAGCCCACACAGGTACTTAAAGATGGGAAGGGGCTGATGAAGAAGGATGCTGAGGGATGGTGATGAAGGATGATGAGGAATGATGGTGACGAAGGGAGATGATGACCAGACCGGACAGACTGGTTATCATCTTAGAGACTACATCATTCTTCCAGAGGAAACAGCTCGGTTCCCTGGAAGTGAAAAGATCAAATTCCTACATCAAAATATATTTAATCAGGTCCAGGTCAGATACCAATACAGTAGGGCCAAACATGTCGAGCATCAGGAGCTATACTGTCTTCTGCCCGCTGTCCTCTTGCGCAGCTCCTTCACGCCTTCCAGGAACCACGCTGTGAAGAACTCAAAGCCTGTGCGGCCAAACGGAAATCGAAACAGAAGGTGGGCGACGCCACGGTCCTTCCAGGAGCTCCCGTGTTTAGACATGTAGAGGTACGCGGCATTCGGCAGCAGCGCCGACAACCCCGCGTCGTCGGGCTGGAGACAACCGACGCCAGTCAGCCCAGCGCACTCGGCATTAAACCCGACAAGACGTCCTCCGTTACCACGGCACTCTGCCTGCGCCGCGAGGGACTCGTGCACGGACCGGTCGCGAGCGGTCCACCCAAGCCTTCTAGGCGGGGTGGACATCCACCAGGCACATCCACCTTAGGGCGGGCATGCCTGGGCACGCTGCTGACCGAGGGTGTGCCTGGGCACGCCACTGACCGAGGGTGCGCCTGGGCCCACCAATGATCGAGGGTGTGCCTCGGCCCACCACTGACTGATGGTGTGTCTGGACGCGCCACTGACCGAGGGTGCACCACCTTGCCGTTACGCGCGATCACGCGGCGGGAGCCGACGTCGTGACACGGGCAGGGCAATACGGCATGGGTGCGGGGACACACCACCGCGAGGACGCCTCACCCAATCATCTCGAAATTCAACGCGGCGAAATGGAAATTTTCACGGATTACGCTTGTCGATTCATAGAAAAATGTGCGCCTGAAATACTCGCCGTCCCCTTCGGTCGTCCTACGTTTCTCCATTCACTACGTGCCTGAAGTACTGGACATCCCCTCCAGCCGTCCTCAAGCTTCTCCAAGCACTAGCCGGTAGCACTCCCCATGCGTCAGCTACTGCGATGTACAACACGTGGACGGCAAAAGGTAAGCCTCACGCTGGCCGTCTGTAGCGTGTGACCTGCGAGGGATTCCCAGAATATCTGGAAACCTCGCAGCAGTCGCGACAACACCACTGGCGAGAACATCTCGACAACATCACGCACAGTTTCCGGCTGCACTCGCGACAAACATCGCATTTCGCACCAGCGCGGCGCTGCCGTCACGCGCACGGCGGATAACCTTGTCAGTGGCATGGTATCCTCGCCCCAGTACCTCCCGCACAATGGCCCACACGCACGGCGGAGCTGCAGCGTGACGAAGGCCGCGCTCCGCGGCGCGTCTGTCCGCCAGCTGAGCGGGGCTGCAGTGCGGGGGTGCAGTAAGAGGGTGCAGTGCGGCGTTGTCAGGGCGAGCGGCAAAGCATCTGCCGACTGCACCTCGCCTTCCGCGCACAGCGAGATCTTGGGAGAAGTACAGCCGGAGGATATTGCTGAAGTGCTCGCAGGGCAGGAAAGGTGTGAACAAGGTGCGCAGAGTGTGAGGTCCTGAGACAGGCGTAGACCAGCGACATCGTTGCCATGGAAACGCAGTAGGGCCTGCAGCAGTGCAGTCAAACGGAGTCGTTAGACAGCACCAAGAAAGGAATTCTGCAAAGGGTGCAATGCGACTGGGTCACCGTGCTGCGCGGATAGGAAGATTCACCGACAGCTGCAGTTAGACGGAGTCGCTGCAGTGAGCTGGGAGGAATCCTGCGACGGGTATAATCAGACCGCCTCGCTGCAGCGTTCTAAGAGCTATATTTTGCAGCGATGCAGTACAGATGAGTCGAAAACTGACTCTCAAGACCATCCCACCAAATATTTATTCGCTAGCATACGCATCACCAAGATGGATTACAGTATCACTCTGCTCATTCTTCTGAGTGTTGCTTCAAACATGTGTCCGGTGTACGCAAGAGACCTGCAGACCAACTGCACCAAGGACAATCAAAACACCATCAACGCTACGGATGAGAGGACAAGCACAAACTACAAAGATCATGCACTCTCGTGCGAAGGGAGCCTGATGCCAGACCCCCCAACAGGAAAGCGCAGCAGCGGGCCCCCCGCCGGAGACGAGGGCCGCGCCGCGAGCCACGCGGCGGCGTCGGACGGCGGCGCGCCCTCACCGGAGGACCCGCACGTGCTCCGGGGTTGGACGTCGGCCGCGTTGGAGCCGATGCTGCAGCCGAGCGGCGGGCCAGCGCGCACTTGGCTCGAGACGGCGCTGGCCGCGCTGCTGTCGACCGCCTGGACACGGCTGGCGCCGCTGCTGCTACCGGAGGACGTGCTGCACCTGCCGCCGACCGCGCTCGGGCCCGGCCTCCGCCTCAGCCAACTGACAGTGCGCGGCCTGCGCCAGCTGCGACTGCGGCGCGTCTGGATGTCGGGAGACACGGCAACGGCGGCCGCAGCGCTGACGGGCGTAGCGCTCGAGCTGGACGCCGTCGGCGACGGCTACCTGCTGCGGCGCGGCCCGCTGCGCCTGCGCGCCACGGCCGACGGCGCGCTGTTGAGACTGGCCGGCCGGCTGGCACTGCTCAGCACGGCCGACGGGCCGCGCCTGCAGCTGCACCAGCTGGCGGCCGCGCTGGAGTTGCCGCGGCCGCCGCGCGTCACTGGCCGAGACGCGGCGGCGGCGCCGCTGCCCGACTCGCTCGCCGCCCTGCTGCAGCGGCGCTTCGGTCGGCTTGTGCGCGCGCTCAATCGCCGGCTGGCTGGCGCCGCCCTGCTGCAGCTGCGCGACGAGCTGAACGGGCAGCTGCTGCAGCTGGAACTGGCGCCGCCGGCGCTGCGGCCGCTCTGGGACGCCGCTGGCTGGCTGGGCTCGCTGGCATACAGAGCAGCTTCCGGACTGGCGGCGGTGTCCAGCGCCAGCACGGAAGCCGCGAATAAGACTTGGACGGAGGCTTAACGGCGTGCTCAGTTTTGGGCTCTTTCTGTGATGGCGGTCTTCCATTCATATACACTTTCCCGCCCATTGCAGTCCCATTCGGTACTTGGGCGAGGATGTATTGGTCTCAACGGCGCATTTTGTTGGGGCGACTTTTGCGCCGGATCTGCGACTGGTGCGCCGTGACGCTGGGTTACGAGTCCAGCATTCTTCCTGTAGATCACGGCATCGGCAGTCGCTTAACCTTTTGTCCGTCTGAAGTCACAAACTGCGACAGAATCTGATAATTTAATGCCGTCCAGCTCAATATTTGGCTCACGGGCGTAAGCGGCCTCCAGCTGAGAGCCTACAGCTACTCGGCCAGCTCTGAACGTGCGCCGCGGAAGCTGGGCTCTTGCGGCCGCCGTCTGCGAAATGAGAACGCGCGAGGTGGCTTTCCAGCTAGCCAGAAGAGAATCCTTCCGAATGGTTTGCACGGGTGAGTATTCGGTGCAGGGTATCCACTACGCATAGCCCGTGAATGCGCTAATCCGCCTCAGTTGTCCCGTCCAGTTCAACGAACAATTTTTCCTCTGCCTTTTCGCCAGCCCGCACGATGCGGAGGCACAACCTCCGGGCGCGGCTCTCGTCGGCCAAGTATCAGCTGACCGTTCCCTGTCAGCCGAACCAATGGATGCGCCCGTTCCGGAACTGATGCCCAGTGCCGCTGGCCAACCAGTCAGGCGCCTGCTGGTAGACCATGAAGGCGTGGCGAGAGAACCCGGCCCCTTTCGCCGCGCCCCAGCCGGTGACCGCTGCACCACGTGCAGCGCTCCGGCCTCAGCTGTAGTCGATCGCACCGCCGTGGGCATGCTATGTGGGAATGCGCCGTGGTATTGACGTCGCGTGGCGTAGTACGACACATCTCCGGCCAAACTGTCGTCTGTTAGTGACATTATGTCGCAAAATGTTTGCAAGACGTACCGTGTCTTGGACACGCATTTGCTGTGTTTACGCACGTAACAGCACAAAATGTTGACAACTTTCACACGTGGGTCATCATCATGACACTTGTCATAAACTCGCAATGAGTCGGCGCAAGAATGCTAAATAAAATCAACTGAGTAGCCAACCTGAGCACAAGTTCATCTCTAGCTCCAAAATTTGCCGAGAGGCATAGGAATCGGGCACCAACGCTTGGTTCAGATAAACTAACACGCCTCAGAAGTATCAGCCTACGTTACCTGGTGTGGTCCTCACGATCGGGGTAACATTGACGGGCTAGGGTAATACACCGCATTGGCATGACTTCTTCTTCTCCCATCTCACCATAAATAGTAACAAAAAACAGTATGTTTGAAGGAACCCATTGCTGTATATTGACTTGTATATCGAGTCATGTGATGGGAAGTGCAGGACAAGACTGCAGATAGATAGTACAATTTGGAAAGCTTCGGTGGGAAACATCGTGCGTACATCCCGACAGCTGGAGAATGATTCGGGCACATTTCGGCTGACTGTGCCATTATCTGACCACATCAATCACCTTGGACAACACCCCTGCCTTGGTCGACTGGTAGAAACAATACTAAAATCAATGATGCTTCACTTACCGCTAATGCCACTCGGCGAAGCCTCTCCTTCTCCTCAGCGGCAGCGTTCGCCTCATCGCGCCGCACGCGCGCGATGTTCTCCTTGGTGCGCACATGCCAGCGCTTCTTTGGCAGGATATTCATACTTGGTGGATGGTGTAATTGCTAGCTGAAACCTGCAATGTAGGGAGATGATTATAAGCAATTTTGGAATGCCTTGCTGGATGGAGGCAGGAATTTATGGTCTGCATTATTACTCCCTTTTTGGGATGCACTGCATATGCTGAGGCCTGGATGCATATGCAGGCACAAGCAGGAGGACCCAATGGCCATGACCCCTAGCTCAGAATATCACTGTGGGGGCCAGCACAGGGGAGAGCTGAATGATCTGCAAATTTATAAACAGGCCAAATAAACCTTCAGTTTCATGACCATTAAAGTATTAACCCTCGCCCTCATAGGAGAGGCTGGTGCGACCCCCCAAGGTTTTTTGAGGACATCCCTCAGGCATTCTGTGCAATCGTGCCCACGTTTTTACAACCTATGAAACATCCATTCCATATCCTGATACCAAAAACCATGTTTCTAGCTTTTCTGGTTTCCGAGCAGTGGTGGTTGTTGAGGACCACTGTGCGGCAATCGAGGGCCGACGCGGGCAGCGGACGGTAACCGACGGTTGCATGGAACGCACATAGCAGACCAATGGTGTTTCAATAATGAAGCCATTTATCATAAATGGATGTTGAAAACATACACAAATATACACCACTGTACTCAGAATTAAACAAGGAATGCACCTAACATGTATCATGTTGCCATAAAACATGGTGCCACAGGTATGAGTTTAGAAATACCATAGGACATGGCAAAATGCGAAGGAAATCAGGTGGCCAATGATATGGATTCTCAGAGTCCTATCAAAAACACCCAATGCTTCACAGAGATTGCCTGCCCAAACCCCAATGCTTCACAGAGCTTGCCTACCCAAACCCCTATGCTGAGAGGCCAAGATGTCCTTAAGCTGCATGTGAAAATAGACATACATATTGCATGTGTTGACACAAACACCATGGGCACTGGGCATGGGAATAAAGGAAGACCAAAATCATCCTGCTTTGGGAAAAACTGTTGCTGTCCATGCAGTAGTCACTACTGCACTACTGAGTAGTGTGAGGTGAAATGGAACCAGGCTTATTGCTGCCATACCCAACCTCCAAAAACTGTCTGTACCTACAGTGCTGGATTCAGCTTTTAGTTCTAATGCTGTATAACTCAATGATTTATTGACAACCATTATAACTGACTGGCTAAGAAAACACAGCAGGCTTACACTTTCAGACTGATCAAAAAATGAATGCTGGGGTGATTAACTCAGTGTTAGTATAAAACATCAAACTGATGATTTATTAATCAAAATATTCAGTACACATCAGCTGGATTAAACAAACCAATAGAAACAAATAAAGGGAGATGAACAATATGAAAACATAGATGAAGTAAGGAAGAATATTTGCTTAGAAAGTTGGTCAAGTCATCAAGGGATGAGTTTAACATGCTTTGCCAGTACAACCTATTATGAAAATGAAGACCCAGCCAGCCAGCAGCATAGTTTGACTCAACAAACAATTTTTTGCCTAAGTTGATGCATCATGCAATGCCATCCTATTTCAACTTGGCTCTCTTGGTAATTTGCCAATAAGCCATCCACAAAAAGCAACACAGGCATAGTTTTAAGATATGATCCCACACTCAGGCCACATGGTGGTCAGTATGCAAATCTTCTGCTATTTGCCCCCAGCTCAGCATTAATACCATTTTGAACATAAAATGAGTGAACAGTATAACAACCCCTTGTCAAATGAACCTGCCAGCATGCCACAATACTTACCATACTGTATTCCCTAAGCATTAGACCTTGACACACCTCATTATCAAATGTTTTACATCTTACATGTGACCTGTTGTTCAGAGAGTAATGTTTTACGATGCAGCCAATCAACTGTGGCAAAGCCTGAACTGGGAGGCCTAGAATACCCAATGTTGTCAGTTAACAGGACATGTTGTTGATGTAAAACATTGTCTCACACCTGCGCACCCACAGTGTTCAAATGAATAGTTGTTCAGGCCCTCTGCCCTTGAGTGCTTCCCAGGCCACAACCACCAACTGCATGTTACAGTTTCTACAAACACAGGTCAGGGTGTACTTTCCTACCTAACGTTAGAAACAATCATTGTACACCGTTCGTCGTGTTTAGGGCAGGACATATCGTAAATAATCACAAAACCGGTAGATTCATGCTCTTACCTTCTATTTTTTTATAATTACGATGGCGAGCTCCCGAGCGCTACACACACACATCAGCCGCGACACCGGCGCCATTAATGCGCTCAGTCACAACAACCTTGGTCCCGTAATTTTTTATGGTTCTTGATAAGCAGAAATATTGTACTTACGCAGCAACGCAGAAACGGCGCTGGGGAGTCGAGGCGGTGACGGTGTGGTGCGTGCGGCGCTCGGGAGCTCGCTATCGTATTTATGGAAATTCGAAGGCAGGAGCATGATTATACCTGTTTTGAGATTATTTACGATATGTTCCGCCTTAAACACGACGAATGGTGAACAATTATTTTTTTCTAGCCTTAGGTAGCAAAGTACACCTACACTAGTAAGTTAGCTGGCTGGAATGTTTTGTTGGCAATACTATCACACCACACGAGGACAACAGTCCAAACGATCATTCCACCCGTCATGCCAATGCCTAGTCACAATCTGGGATTCCTCAAGTACTTTACCTTTTTGGAAGAAGAAAGATCACCGCGAGCGTTTGCGCGCAGTACGAGACGGGCACAGTCAGCTCGCGTTAGCAGAATTGCCCAACTTTGAAATCATACAACCCAGAGGACGTCTGCGGCACCAAAAATCATGAAGAGGCAGTTAGCAATATTCATTTCGTCGTTTCGACCATTGCTACTCACAATGCTCGCATGATTGCCTATCATCTCCAAGAAATTACCATCTCACAATATTATAATGGCTGTGCGTATACACCCTCCAAAACGTAGGGTGGTTACGCACCGGGCTTATGCACCCTCCAAAACGGAGGGTGGTCACGCACCGGGTTTACACACCCTCCAAAATAGAAGGTGGCAGCGTACCGGGCTTATGCGCCCTCCAAAAACCTGGGAAAGGATATGCGCACCGCCCCTACGTACACCGCAAATCCTAGAAGACAAATCCTGTCATTCCTGTGTATTGCCACTTCATTTTTGCGCACATTTTTGTTCATTTTTGCTAAGTGCCAAATGCGCGGCGCGGAAGAGATAAAATGAGTTCACCAACCTTGACTCACGTCGCTGCGTGTCGCTTGCTATTTCTCAGTTGGACTTATCGACTGCTTTGTGGGGGATTGGGGCGGTGCATGTTGGATTTAATTATGTGTTTGAAGCTTTTGTGTGGTATGCACGAAAGCTAAAGAAGTGTATTGTACATGATGCTGTTTGCGCGTGTGGTAGTCATTTGTTAACCTATTGGTCATGTTAAAGGCACAGGTTTTTTCTCCATGATTTTAGTGAAAGGCAGCATTTGGCCGCTACTTGCAGGGAGTTGAGTGCTTTGCCTGCTGCCTTGCATGATGCTTGATTGTGTGTGTTGTGTTTCTACAGCTGCATTTTTGAAGATATGTATTAACCTGGTGATACAAAATATACCACATTATTGTTGCATGTTGTAAAGCTGATGCATCTCCTCAATTAATCCAGACATTGCTCACATAACTAGCCTCTTTTATTTTTTGTTTGAAATCATCTTGAGGCATGAAATATGAGCAGTACAGATGACAGGTTGCAAACATAATGCTGTGAATATTTATGTTTAGGAGTAGGTTGCAATCTCATCTGATTGCATATTATGGTTGTTTTGGGGACTGAATCCCATGTCACATCAATTTCTCATCATCATGTCATCTTCCTTAGGTACATGAGTGCATGTAAGCACATTATGTGATGGATACATAATTTCCATGAAGGTGATCAGATGACATTTTTGTAGCTGTTCCATTGCATGCTTTGAGGTCCAGGCTTCATAACTTGCTGTATGAGTCCAATTGTATCAAAGGTATCATAAAAGCTAGTAAATAATAATTTATAAAATGCATATGTAAAGCATAATGTATAAAACACGTATATTAAACGGAAATGACAGCTAACGTCACGCATCCCCCACTGCTGGTCAGTCGCGTCGCAGCAAGTCAGGGACATGACATGACACCACATCCGAACACGACATCATGTTTGGTGCCAAAAGAAAATAACTGTTCATCGACCCACTATAATGTAACTATGTACAGATACGCATAATTAACCAATATGCTGCCCCCAAACACAAGTGCACCCATGCTGCCATGGCATTCACAGATCCATGACGACCTACCAACGGCTAGGGCAGGTCGTCGTGCTGCATCTGATATGGCCACCTTAAAACAATGTACCAATTCTGTAAGTCCGAAAGAAGACGGCTGAACTTTTCACTCGCCACTCAAGGCAGCCTGTGCTCTGGGGGAAACTACCACTACCTGCACAGTGAACATATACATGCACCCACATCCCTAACATAACCAACAGAACAGCGCGTGCTGAACCACATTTCACGCACACCACATTGCACTGAGGCACCAACCAGGTGGTCCTCCCCACAAACACACAACCAATCACGTTCTTCATCGAACTGGTCCACCCCAGCCAGGAGCATCTTCCACGCAGATCGGGTGAAGCGATGTCCCAGAGAAAGCAGTACATCTGGATTCGCTTTCAGCCTGCCGAGGTGGATGACATTCCAGGCCCGTACGTCCCTTTCACCGAACAGACCTTCCTCCGATAAGTTCTTGAGAATCCAGCGTAGCATGGCTGCAACAAGGGCCAGTAAGATGTATTTTGCACCACGGAATGCGCGAGATGATAGCAGAAGTGAACGCTGCGGTGGAAGAGATGACCCAAGACTAAAACATACGAAGCCAGTAACCCATGTAAAATTGTGCAACTAGATTTCTTTGCTGCGTTGCAGCATTAGTCTCTGATTCTTTGCAGGCAGCAGTGAACTGACATGTAGCGTGCGCGGGCCTCCGTTTCAATAGCTTCACCTCAAAATGGGCTGCCCTTGGGCATGGCGCCCGAGAATTATCATCGACGACATGCGGGACCTCGCACCTGTGCATACTTTAAGTACATGGTGCCCGAAGTATCACGAAAAGTGCGCCTGTGTTTCATCTCAATGCCAGTTACAGTGCAGTACGTTGCGACCTCTATGCTCTTCACGGCTCAGTCTTTCTCGTTTAAAGTCAAAGCGTATTGCATACCTAGGAATCGTGGCATGGGCCGTTTCCCGTCGAATTAATGGGCCTTCGTGCCGGACGGTGTCGGGATGACATGACCCTTTGCAAACGCCTTCACCAGGTGCTTCGTCGCACGTTTCTGTCCGCTGTAGGTCCCGCAGAACAAATCCTTATACGCTGAAGAGGGCGCAGCTATGTTTTAAGCTCGCAGGCGAGTGCCGGTCAACTCGAAGCCACAGATCGGCCTGCACTGTTGGTAATACACTCACTGTTGACAAGCAGAGAGAGAAAGAGAGGAGGGAGGGAGGGAGGGAGGGAGGGGGAGAGAGAGAGAGAGAGAGAGAGAGAGAGAGAGAGAGAGAGAGAGAGGAGAGATAGAGAGAGAGAGAGAGAGAGAGAGAGAGAGAGAGAGAGAGAGAGAGAGAGAGAGAGAGAGGGAGAGAGAGAGAGGTAGAGGAGAGAGAGAGGGAGAGAGAGAGAGAGAGAGGGAGAGAGAGAAGGCGGAAGAGCAATAGAGCGATAAAGAGCAATATGGATCTATAGAGTGATAGAGCGAGGGCGAGACCGCGAAGGCGAGAGAGCGAAAGAGGAGGTGTAAACCATCACTTGACATGCAATATCCCAATTGTAAGCCGTCGCATCGCAGCTATCGCAAGTGCGATGAGCCATCAACGGCGAAACTGTGTAACACCATTCTGCTTTTCGTAAAAAAGCAGACCTGGTCAGGTCTTCAGAGTTCTTCGTTTCAGTTTTGGCAGTCCGATGACGTTGGTTGCCGTACTTCCGCGCGGTCGACCCTTGTTCTTGGTGATCTTGGCAGGTTCCTTCAGATGTTCCAGTTCGGCGACATGCCCCAGTCGCCTCCGCATGCCTCGATCTGTGACATAGACAGAACCAGCACCAAAAGGGACCTGTTCGGAACCGCCAGCGAAAGGGACCTGGCGGCCCTCCTCGGCCTCACCCTGGCTAGAACATCCTGAGGAGAAAACGGAGCGCGCCTCTGTAGCCACACCCTGCCTTGAGCTGCCTGCGGAGGAGACGGGACGGGTATCCCTAGCTGCGGTCTGGCTAGAAGGTACTGAGGAGACGGGGCGCACCTCTGTAGCCACACTTTGCCTGGAGCTGTCTGCGGAGGAGACGGGGCGGGTATCTCCAGCTGCGCTCTGGCTAGAAGGTCCTGAGGAGGCGGGGGGCGCTTCAGTAGTCACACCCTGCCTGGAGCTGCCCGCGGAAGAGACGGGGCGGGTATCTCCAGCTGCGCTCTGGCTAGAAGGTCCTGAGGAGACGGAGCGCGCTTCTGTAGCCACATCCTGCCTGGAGCTGCCTACGGAGGAGACGGGGCGGGTATCTCTAGCTGCGTTCTGGCTAGAAGGTCCTGAGGAGAAGACATCTCCAGCCACGCCTTGATCTGGAGCAGAGTCTGAAGGTTGTGACTCCAAGACAGTCCGACATCACGACACTCCGACATCAAGGACGAACTGAGTTCGGGGGAGGGGCAAAAAAGTGGAAAATAACAAAGTATCCCCCAAAACATACGGTAGCAAGCAGGGGCGGGTCCAGAGAGGGGGCCACGGGGCATGCCCCCCCCCCCCTCCCTGGGCCACGAAAGGGCCCATTGGCTGCGGGGGACCGACAGCCGGCCGAACAGGTGGTTTTTTAACACAAAACGCAACAAAACGGTGTCACTGGACGTTCAGGCGACCAAGAACAGTTGTAAGCGAAAGTGAAGGGCCTATGAGAAGTCCCAAAAATTACTCATTGTTGTTTATTGGAGTTTAGGGGCGCGCCGACTGCGGTGGCCATTTGGCGCCCATAACGAGTTTGGTTTTACCTATCTAATGAGCCGCATAAATGGTCCCAAAGTTGATGTGTTTGGGAAACAAAAAGATCTGTTGAAATTCCAGAAATGGTGATTTATCTCCTAGCATATCACAGATGGTAAGGGGCAAGTCATGCTGTCCAAAATAGCGTTGGCGTTCTTCCGCGAGGCGCGGACAAGAAATAAGAATATGGCGAACGGTGAGGACGGCACCACATCGATGACAGATCGGTTTATCGGCTCCCTCCAACATATAGCCGTGGGTTGCGTATGTGTGCCCGATGCGCAATCTGCAGCGGATCACCTCCTCTCGCCGCATTTTCCGCGAACAAGAGAACCACTGACCTAGCTTAGGTTTTATCTCTCTGAGCTTATTACAATCCATCCGATCCCAACAACGCTGCCACTTGTTGTGCAGGAAGGCTTTTATTGCGGGGTAAAAGTCTCTGGCAGGAATAGAAAGAGAGTGAACACATGGAGCCAGCGCTGCTCGCCTAGCAGCCGCGTCAGCCAACTCGTTGCCCGCAATGCCGACATGACTAGGAACCCAACATAGCATGATTTTCTTTCCGGCCTCATCCAGATGAGTCAAACGTATTAAAATGTCCTGTATAAGGGGACATGACGGATAAAAAGACTTCACACTCAGAACGCTGCTCAGAGAGTCCGTCAAAATGAGATGCAAGGGTTCGTCACCGACTTCAATGAAACATAGTGCCTTAATGATTGCTATAAGCTCTGATGTAAACACCGAAGCGTTTGGGGGCAATGAAAACGACCGGGTGACGCCACCGCTCACAAACGCACAGCCTACACCATCAGAAGTTTTATAGCCGTCCGTGTAAGTGTGTGTGTAGCCCTCATATAACGCAATACGCTCAAACGCTCTACCTCATTATATCTGGCAGCGAGACACCTTTTTTCATTTCAGTCAGAGATGTGTCTGTGAAGGGTGAGATCAAATGCCAGGGAGGAGTGCACAGGTGACGTGATCGCTTCACCTTTCGAATGGGAATTTCGGTTTCCCGCAGTAAGGCTTGTATCCGGGAGCCAAAGGTCACTGCATGCGCCCGAGGTGCATTGCGAACAAACGGCACAGCAGGCCGCGGAAAGACTGCGTGATATGCGGGGTGACACGGAAACTGTCGCAGCTTCAGTGCATAACGCATGCCAAGCATTTTCCCCCTCGCTGACAACGGCGGCTCGTGCGATTCTACCAAGAGGCTTTGGGTAGGAGATGTACGGAACGCCCCTGTGATGGCACGTAAAGCAGTGTGATGGATGGTGTCAATGATCCGTTTCGTGGACTCACATGCGCTGTCATAAATAAAACATGCATAGTCCAGCTTAGAGCGTATGATTGCCCGATACAGCAGCAAAAGCGTGCTCCGATCTCCGCCATACGACGTGCGCGAAACACATTTTAATACGTTCAAAGATTTAAAATAGCGTTCACGTAGCGTTTTAAGATGTGCCTTATATGTAAGTCGGCGGTCAAAGTATACCCCAAGGTATCTAGCCACAGGCTCAGTTGGGATGCATTGTCCATACATACGGATAGAAAGGTCACCGCATTGCCGGCTACGACAAAAATGCATGACTACAGTCTTGCTACGTGAAAACCTGAACCCGTTCATGGTACCCCACTTCTCAACGCGGTCAACAGCTAACTGGAGTTGGCGTTCCATCGATGGTGGTCTTGCTGCGCTAGTCCAAATGGTAAAATCATCAACAAAAAGCGCACGACCTACAGACTGCGGAAGCCCCATCCCGATGTCGTTGATCATAACGGCGAACAAAGCTACGCTGAGAACGCCGCCTTGGGGCACCCCATTAACTTGGACATGCCTTTCAGAGAGCGCGTCTCCAACACGGACACGGAAAGAACGGTCAACTAGAAAGTTTTGAAGAAAGGTCCCCATATTGCCGCGTATACCATACCTGTGTAGCTTGAGAAGGATGCCTTGACGCCATGTGGTGTCATAGGCGCCCTCTATGTCAAAGAACACTGCGCCTATGTGTCGGCTTGCTTTAAATCCCACACGAATCGCAGTGTCAAGAACTAAAAGATTGCCAACTGTGCTGCGATTCTTTCTAAAGCCACACTGGGCGTTTGTAAAAACGCCGTGGTGTTCTAAAAACCAAGTTAAACGGACATTAACCATCTTTTCCATCAACTTAGAGAGCGATGAAGTGAGAGAAATAGGTCTATAGTGTAAAGGATCCAGTCCACTTTTACCCGGTTTCAAAATAGGAACGACTATAGCTTCTCGCCAAGAGGCTGGAAAGTCCCCACTGGCCCAAAGCGCATTAAATACCGCTAATAAAACGCGAAGCACGCGACGCGGCAAATGCTTGAGCATGTCGTTGTGCAGTGTCCGGGCCTTCTGACACGCTGCGAAGCTTGGCAATCGCCCAATCCAACTCGACTAGGGTGAATGGATCATTATAACAATGTAGCTCCCTCGTTGAAAAATCCACTCCAGATTGCTCACATTGCGCTCGGTGCCGCACAAACTGTGGGTTAGTGTTGCCACCTTCGCTGCGGTAGGCCAGCGCCCGGGCAATCTCGTTCGCAACTTCCAAGGGGCGCGTCACGGCCTGTCCGTTCACACATAGTACCGGAAGAGCCATGGATGTAAAGTGCCCAGATATGCGCTTAATTCGAGACCATACCTGCGATGTTGGCGTGAACCGGTTCAACGTACTCACGTAAGCATGCCAGGACGCACGCTTCGCCTCTCTTACGGTGCGCCGAGCAAAAGCCCTCGCTTTCTTAAAGGCTATAAGGTTTTCTGCAGTACCCCTGGCGTCAAAAGCCCGAAACGCACGTTTACGCGCCCGGATGGCGCTCCGACACTCCTCCGTCCACCACGGAACAGGAGTACGTCGGGGAGCGCCAGACGTGCGTGGGATAAAGCTGTTGGCACACTCTAAAAGTCTGTGAGTAAAAACCTCAATAGAGGGTACCGTCCTCACAGCCTCAGTTACGAACGATTCGTCGAGCCGAGTCTCAAATTCACACCAGTCCGCTTTCTTCAAATTCCAGCGTTGTGGCCGAACACCCAACGCTCCACCTCTCTTAAACCGGACCCACACTGGGAAGTGGTCGCTTCCCATGGGGTCATCTCCAACACTCCACTCGAGGTGTTGGACGAGCTGGGGACTGGAGAGGCTTAAGTCTAGTGCGGACGTCTGGCCGGACGGCATTGTAAAATGCGTACGAGTTCCTGTGTTTAAAATACATAGTGAAGCACCGTGGATAAAATTCTCGCACAGCCTCCCACGAACATTGGTGACGCCACACCCCCATGCGGTGTGATGTGCATTAAAATCGCCGAGAAGAAGAAGTGGTGGAGGCAGTTCAGCCAGCAGACACCTAAGGTGCGCCAACGGAAAAGCAATGCCTGGTGGAAGGTAAAGTGAGCAAACAGTGATGTGACGATGGTTGAAATAAAGCCGTACGGCCACAGCCTGAAGTGTGGACCGCAAGCTTAGCCTCCTCGCTGGCACGCTATGGTGAACTGCCAGGAGGACGCCACCGTGAGCAATGCTCTCCGTCAACACGTCGTTGCGAAACATCGCATATCCTTTCAGAGAGCAAAAATTGTCAGGCGCTAGCTTGGTTTCCTGCAGCGCCACGGCTGCAGGAGAGACTCTGCTGACGACAGCCTCGAGATCGAGGGCGTTCGCCCTTAATCCTCTACAGTTCCACTGCAAAAACGCCTGTAAAAGGGCGTATTAAAAAAGAGGTAAGATGTGAGAAGCTAAAACAATCCCGACTTAAAAAAAATCGGCTGCACCAGTTGCATGTCCAGACGCCTCAGACCGAGAGCTTCGGCTAAATTCCGGGGGGCCGTGCCCCACCCTAGGACGAATCCTTGGACTACCTCCGTCAGATGGAGATGGGGGGCCGGCTGGGGCACGCTTTACGCCAGCGTACCCAGCCCGGGGTGGAGGCGGGGGAGGGCCCATTGGTGGGCCTCTACCGGGGTTCGAGGCACCAGCGGGGGCCTCCACCGGCTTTCGTGGCGATGGAGTGCTGGTTCGGGGGACGGGCTCTTTGTCTGCACCGGACAGGCGGCTTGCCGCCTTAGCGCGCTCCAGTTCGGCCAAGCGTGCTCGCTTGGCCTCGCGGGCGCGCCTGTCAGCTTCCTGACGTTCCAGCGTCTCTGCCACACGCTCACAGGCACTGGCAAGAGGTGTCTGTGGCAAAGGGACCGATTGGGTTGCAGACAAAGGCAAGGCCGGCGGCGCGCGGGGACTCCGACCACGCCGAGCCGTCGTCCAACCGTCGCCCGCTGGTGATCCGGCGCGCGCCGAGGAGGCCAGCGGTGCGACGTCCACCGATTGCTCGATCGGCGGAGAGGGAGCTTGGGGTGCCGACTGGGAGTCGGGCGTTCGGACCGAGGGAACAACCGACAGGCCAAACGACCTCAGAAGTCTCACGAACTGAACGGCCGTCATGTGCTCGATGGCATTACTTTGTGGGAACGAAGTTTTCACTTTGGACGCATACGATGTTTTTGGATGACTGTCGTTGTAAAGTTCACGAGCTTCACGAAAAGAGACATTTCTAGAGGTTTTGATCGATATAATCTCTTTTTCTTTCGCGTAGGCCGGACATGTACGGTCATACGTCGTGTGCGGGATTTGGTCCTTGCCGCAGTTCACGCAATGGGGTTCCGCAGAGGTGCAAGCTTCGCTCGTGTGCTCGAATGACGCACATTTACCACACGCTGGACGGTTACGACAGTGGAGCTTGGTGTGGCCGAATCGCTGGCACTGGTAGCACCGCATGGGGTTAGGCACATAGGGGCGAACCTTCACTCGAGCGTATCCAACACGTATCTCGGTAGGCAAATCGGTGGAACTAAACGTCAGAATGAGGTTGTTGGTGGGCAGCAGCTCTCCTCCCCGTCTGACGAGAATCCTGCGAGCGCTCGTCACACCAAACTCTGAGAGCCCCTCGACTATCTCGTCCTCGGCGACGTCACGAAGATCGAAACAATTGACTACGCCCCTGGACGAATTTTTAGTCTTATGTGGTATGGCTGATATTGACACGGTCTTTTCATGCTTGCCAGTCTCGTCCCGAACGGTAAACGTAAATTCCTTGGCTGCCATGGCCCTGGTTGCCTCCAGACCGCCTAGCGAACTCTACTTCTATTTTCCCATCCCGAAGCTTGTCACATCTTATAATTTTTCCAAACCTGTCGCAGCCGTTCCGCCTCTGAAACGGTGACAGGGAAGCCAATTTAATCTCTTCACTTCCGAAGATCAGGATCCGTGGACCGGAGGGCGCAGATTCCTCTCTGCACCCTGGGGCTATCGAGGTCCGTCCCCCTTTCGGAGGACGGGTGTTTTTAGTGTTAGAGGAAGCCATAAAAGGTGGTTTTCATTTCGGCACCGAGGCTCCCCACCCACCTCGGAGCCCAACAAGGGGACGGCCCAACACTCCCTCGGGAGGTGGTCACCGTCAGGGCTACCCCGGTGCTATACGGGGCGAACGACGCCTCCCACACGGCCAGGTGTAACCGGGGAGACCCCTCCCCGTCCTGACCGTGGTTCAGCGCCGCCGCCCCTTGACCCCTTAAGCCGCTGCGCGCGGCCAGGCGCCCCAAGCGGAGACCCGCAAGGGGCACCCAACCGCAACGCGAGTGACAAGCCGCTAGACCCGTGTGGGGCCCCACGGGCCCCCCACGCCCCCGGATATTCTGGCCAAAGTGGAGTGTTGGGGCGCGCCGTGACTGACCCGCACGACGCGCCCCTCAGCCACCAGGATCCGATCAACCCGGGGACGTGGGCGAGGGGGCACGGCGACCCCAATAAAACGAGGATGGGGAGTGGTGATAGGGCCGGATGCGGGAGTGCGGGTAGTGTGGAGGGAGCGGGCGGGACAAGGAGCAGGAGCTCACGTACCGGCAGGGTCGCTACGCCCTGAGAGGACCAGCTTGCGCTGTCCACCTGTTACCGGAGCTGGGACCCTAGGGGGCGCTAGTCCCCTACACCGACCGAAGCCGGTGCCCCTGCGGGGCCAAAAATTACTCAATGATTGGAAAAGTTGTGAACTGGAAATTGTAAGTCCCATTACGCCGTCTAGGGCCCCATGCTGTTTCCGGGGACCTGTATGTCACTTGCAGGTTTATTTTGGTCGTTTAGGAGTATTCCACGTTGTCCTTCATTTCTTTGCATTTGCTCCGAGGGCCCTGCGCTGTTGTTGGGGCCCCTCCCTATTAGCGTGCCGGGGAACTCCTGTCAATCACGGGCCCTTCCACGGGTTATTTCCATTTGCCAGGAAGGCTCTGTGAACGGTAGCCAGAGTCCCATACCTTAACCTGCCGGGGTACTTTCGGTTGCCCAAGGGTCCTTTACGTGGGTATCGGTTCACCTACCGACACACTTGCGATATGCCCATGGGTCCTCTACATTGGTCTAGGGCGTTTCCAATTCTCTGTCACTTGCTTAGGGTCCCACATTTTTATCGGGGGCCCATTCTAATGGCCTGCTTGGGCACACGCAGCCGTTTGGGGACCGTCTACACCGGGTTTTTGGTAATTCTTTTCTGAATGGGGGGCCTACGCTTCTGTGTGGGGAAGGGCTATCTGATGACCTGCTCGGGCACATTCGATCGTTCGGGGGCCCTCTATATTGGGCCTTAGGCACATGCTATTTGAATGGGGCCCTACGCAATTGTCGGGGGCCCCCTCTGTTCGCCTCCTCGCCCACACTGGATTGCTGGTGGGCCCTGCACATCGGATCTCAGTGTTTGAATTTAGGGCCCTCTGCCTGTATCGGGGTCATCTGATAGCCTGTTCAGGTACACTCCATCTTTCGGGGCCCTCCGCATAAGTTTTAGGTATTTCTTATTTGAATGGAGGGTCTCAAGCTCCTGTCGGGGCCCAATCTGATAAGATGCTCGGGCCCATTCGATCGTGGGGGACCTCCACGTCCGGTTTTGGGTACTTCCTTTTCTAATGGAGTGCCCTCCGCTCTTTTTGGGGGCCCTATCTGTTAACCTGCTCTGGTGCACTCGGTTATTCGGGGCCTTCTACATCGTGCCGTAGGTAATTCAAATCTGAACGGAAGGCCCTACGCTATTGCCGGAGCCTCCACCTGCTAACCTGCTTGGGCACACTCGAATATCCGGGGGCCCTCCACATTGCGTCTTCGGTACTTCCTATCTGAATGGAGGGACCTGCGCACTTGTCGGGGACCCCATCGGTTCGCCGGTTTGGCCACATTGGATTGTTCGAGGCCCTAAATATTGAGTCCTGGTGTTTGAATTTGGGGCCCCACACTCCTGTCTGGGTCATCTGATAATCTGCTCGGGTATACCCCAATTTTTGGAGGACAACTGGGTTTTGAGTACTTCTTATTTCAGTGAAGGGCCCTGCGCTCTTTTGGCAACAGCTTGCGGAAGAGGATTCTGACATCACTGACACTGCTGCGCCAGTATCAACTTCCCACCGCACTGGCTTTCCATCCACTTGCACTGTTGTCTTGATTGGATGGTTCTCACTTGCTGTTGTCTCCTGTATAGACTTGTTAATCCTCAGGAGGTACTCCTCAGGTGGGCTTTCATGCTGAGCTTGCAGATAGTGTGCTTGGTCCATCTGTTTTACTCCGGCAAAACCATGCTGACCTTTGTTGGGGCATGCTGTTTGAGTGTGATCCTGTTTTCCACAGTGAAAGCAGTCCTGTTTTTTAAAGGAACACTCCCACTGGCCATGTTTTGGGTTATTGCATCTTGTGCATCTTTCTGTGTTCGTAACACTGACTGGGCGTGTTGCTTTGGCGCATTTTCTTTTGCACCACGTTTGAGGTGGGCTCTTGTTACCTTGGCCATGTACATTTTTATGGTTCTTGATGCTGCTTGATGCGCAGTAATGTTGTGACTGTGCGCAGCAATGGCGCCGGTGTCGCGGCTGCCGTGTGTGTGTGCGGCGCTCGGGAGCTCGCCATCGTAATTATAAAAAAATCGAAGGTAAGAGCATGAATCCACCTGTTTTGTGATTATTTACGATATGCCCTGCCTTAAACACGACGAATGGCATACAATGATTGTTTCAAACGTTAGGTAGGAAAGTACACCCTGACCCCTCCCACTCTTCATCTATATTTTTCTGCGGAACAAAATGTGACCTGAGCTGCCTACACATCTTTTTATGGACATCATCTGCGGCCTCTCCCGCGACAGGCGGGGGCTGTGGCAGCGTTTCTTGCTGATCAAACACTGCAGGGCCAGCAAAATGGAGCAAGTGGCCTTTTTCCGGACAGGATCTTTTACTCCCATCGCCAGGCACAAGCTTCCAGTCGAATGAGCCATTTAGGCCACTGATCGGGATGCGTCACATCAAACTGCGGCAATTCCAGCGTCGGCAATGCCATCCCTTTCAGGCGGGATTTAGAACTTATGGCGGACAATTGAGCGTGAAAATAACACATCAAAATTAATATTCTCGTCGCCAATCTTGTTCCATACACGCTCAGTGCAGAGCAATGGAAGTTTATTGACTGGGCAGGCGTTCAGGCACGGTCCCACAGACGTTCCCTGGCGCATCGCAATCAACTCGTGAGTTGGTTATATTTCCAAACGGCGCAGGGGGCCATGTTGAAACACTGCCGTAATTCGCTGCGCTACAATACCACAGTGATCATTTGATGTCTATCACGTATACAACCGACTTTTCGCACGGGATTCTGCATCTTTGCACTTTCTTACCTCCAACGCTGCCAATACGCGTATGCTCGACACGTACAACCATCTGAAAGAATTTTGGAGGGTGTATGAGCCCGGTGAGTAACCGTCCGACGTTTCGAGGGTGTATACGCACTGCCTATTATAATTTCGGCAACAAACCAGTAATAAGATTTTTAACACGCAGCGGACGATTTATAATATGGACTAAAAGGGCTACATAATCACCAAATCACGCCCAGACGAGCAACCAAGAAAGATATCCCAGTTCTTCACATTCGTGTCTCACGTTAACTGTTGGTGCACTGAACCTTCCTACGTAACATAATTTTGATCATTTTTGTCAAATATTAGGTGACTAAGGGCCCATCGCGCGCAGACCAGAAAGATGCCTACACAATTACCTTATTATGGCACTTCTTTGTACTTCTTGCCTTATTGCGCTCCTAATCTGTTTCCGGTTGTATAACTTTAATTGATATTTCCAAACGCACAGCACAGAGAAAGAGCCAACAATTTCGGTTGAACTGAAGCATTTCCAGCGATCTTAAAAAACAGACCAAGCCACGGGAACCGAACACCGAAGCCAAGCCAACGTTTTCGGTACAGTACATTTACGTCTATTAGCGCAGTGCACCTCACACACGAGTCCGGATAATGCGACCCACACTTATTAAAACCAAACACATAATGATGGCAGTGTCCCTTAAGCTACAACACTTGAGTTTAATGAATATGACTGCTCCGTTGCCGTGAGATACTGCCATCATGTCGTGCGGAGAGACTGTCGTAGCACCCTCTTAAAGTAGTGCACCTCTTGCATGAGTTCGATTGGCGAGGCCAGAAAAGCACTCCGACATCCAGAGACTGAGATAATATGCCAATAGCAATCCTTAGGATGCGGACCAAGCCCCGGAGACCGAAGACTGAAGCAAAGCCAGCGTTCCCGGTACGGCACATGTACGTCTTTTAGCGCAGTGCACCTCGTACACGAGTCCTGATCATGTGATTCACACCTGAGAAGCAAACATATCGTGCTGACAATGTCGGTTAAGGTGCAAGACATCGACCCGATGAATAAGACTCATGCATTGCCGTGAGATGCTGAGATGCTAGTAGCACCCTCTTAAAGTAGTACACTTCTAGTATAATTCCGATTGGCGAGACCTAAAAACCGCTCTGGTATGCAAAGACACACCCTGCCAAGAGAATATGCCGACACGAACCCCAAGGAAAGAAGCCAAGCCCCAGGAACCGAAGACCGAAGCAAAGGTAACGCATTCGGTTCGGTACATACATGCCTATTAGCGCATCGCACTTCGTACGCGAGTCCGGATCATGCGATTCACACCTATGAAAAAGTAAACACATCGTGCCGACAATGTCGGTTGAGCTGCAATACTTTGGTTCAAGGATTAAGACTTATGCAGTGACTTGTGACCATCATGTGCGGACGGACTGTAGTAGCACCTTCTCAAAGTAGTGCACCTCTTGTATAATTCCAATCCGTGAGACCTAGACACCGCTTTCACATCCAAAGACATACTCTACCGAGATAATGTGCCAACAGCAATCCTAAGGGAACGGACCAAGCCCCGAAAGCTGAAGACCGAAGCGAGGCTAACGTTTTCGGTACGGCACATGCATGTTTATAAGCGCAGCGCACCTTATACACGAGAGTACTATCTCGGTAGAGAATGTTCTTGGATGCTAGTGCCGTTTTCAGGCCTCGCCGACTGGAATAATGCAAGAGGTACACTACTTTAAGAGGCTGCTTCTACTGTCAGTCCGCGCAACATGATGGTTGCGGCATGATCGCACGGCAATGTATGAGTCTTGTTCATTGAACCGAAGTGCGACAATGTCGCCACGATGTGTTTACTTCTAGTAAGTGTGAATCGCACTATAAGGACTGATGTTTCAAGTGCCCCGCGCCAATAAACGTATATGTGCTGTACCGAAAACGTTGGCTTTGCTTCGATTTTCGGGGCTTGGCCTATTTCCTTGGAGTTGCTGCCGGCATATTATCTCGGTAGAGCATGTATTGGATGTCAGAGCGGTTTTTAGGTCTCGTCAATTCGAATTATACAAGAGGTGTACTTCTTTAAGAGAGTGCTACTGCAGTCCGTCCGCACATGATGTCAACATCTCAAGGCAATGCATAAGTCTTATTCATTGAGCCGAAGTGCTGCAGTTCAATCGACATTGTCGGCACGTGTTTATTTCTAGCAAGTGTGAATTGCATTATCCGGATCGGTGTATGAGGTGCACCTGAAACCTCATGTGACATGAAAACGGTTCTGGCACCCAAGAACTTTCTCTGCGAGATAGTGCTCCCGTGTATGAGGTGCGCTGCGCTTATAAACGTAGTACGTACCGTCCCGAAATTCCAGTGAGAGAGACATGAAATCCACTCTACCGAGATAATATGCCATCAGCAATCCTAAGGAAGCGGACCAAGTCCCGGGCACCGAAGACCAAAGCAAAGCCAACGCTTTCGGTACGGTACATATACGTCCATTAGCGAAGTGCACGTCACACACGAGTCCGGATGATGCGATTCACAGTTTATTAGAAATAAACGCATCGTGCTGACAATGTCGGTCGAGCTGCAACACTTCAGTCCATTGACTATGACTCATGCATTGTTCTGAGATGCCGCCATCATGTGCGGACGGACTGAAGTAGCACCCTCTTAAAGAAGTGCGCCTTTTGTACAATTCCAGTTGCCGAGACCTGGAAGTCGCTCTGACATTCAACGACATCTTCTTCCGAGATAATATGCTAACAGCAATGTCAAGGAAATAGGCCAACCCCCAGAAACCGATGACCGAAGTAAATCCTACGTTTTCAGTACGGTACACATACTTTAATTGGCGCAGTACACCTCATACACGGGTCCGAAGCATTGGGCTCCGGATAATACAATTCACACTTGCTAGAAATAAACGCGTCGTGCCGGCAATGTCAGTTTAGCTACAACACTTCGGTTCAATGAATAAGACACATGTATTGCCTTGAGATGTTGCCATCATGTGCGGACGGACTGCAGTAACACCCTCTTAAAGTAGTGCACCTCTTGTATGATTCGAATTGGCGAGACGTAAAAACCGCTCTGACATCCAAATACAGCTCTACCGAGATTATCTGCCAACAGCAACCCCAAAGAAATAGGCCAAAACCCGGAAACCGAAGACCGAAGCAAAGCCAACGTTTTCGGAACGGCACATGTAAGTTTATTGGTGCGGGGCAGTTGAAACACCAGTCCTTCTAGTGCGATTCACACTTACTAGATGTAAACCCATCGTGACGACAATGTCGTACTTCGGTTCAATGAACAAGACTCATGCATTGCCATGAGATATCGCCATCACGCTGCGTGGACTGACAGTAGAAGCAGCCTCTTAAAGTGGTGTACCTCTTGCATTATTCCAGTCGGCGAGACCTGAAAACGGCTGTGGCATCCAAGAACATTCTCTACCGAGATAGTACTCTCGTGTATAAGGTGTGCTGCCTTTATAAACATGTATGCACCGTACCGAAAACGTTGGCCTCGCTTTCGTCTTCGGTTTCCGGGGCTTGGTCCGTTCTCTTAGGACTGCTGTTGGCACGTTATCTCGGCAGAGTATGCCTTTGGATGTCAAAGCGGTTTTTAGGTCTCCCCAATTGGGATTCTACAGAAGGTGCACTACTTTAAGAAGGTGCTAATACAGTCCGTCCGCACATGATGGTGACGTCTCACGACAGTGCATAAGTCTTATTCATTAAACCAGAGTATTGCAGCTCAACCGACATTGTCGGCACGACTGTGTTCATTTCTACTTAGTGTGAATCGCATTATAAGGACTTTGTTGCAGGTGCCCCGCACGAATAAACGTATATGTACCGTACCGAAAGCGTCACCTTTGCTTCGGTCTTCGGTTCCTGGGGTTTGTCTTCTTTCCTTGGGGTTCGTGTCGGCATATTATCTTGGCAGGGTGTGTCTTTGCATATCAGAGCGGTTTTTAGGTCTCGCCAATCGGAATTCTACAAGAGGTATACTACTTTAAGAGGGTGCTACTACAGGCTGTCCGCACATGATGGCAGCATCTCACGGCAATGCATGAGTCTTATTCATCGGGTCGAGCACTTCTGTTGGGCAAATCGGTTGGGCAATTCTGCTAACGCGAGCTGATTGTGCCCGTTTCGTACTACGCGTAAAACGCTCGCGGTGGAGATCTTTCTTCTTCTAAACAGGATGAAGTACTTAAGGAATCTCCAGAATCCCTCCGTAGGTCTGTGACAACGTCTGTTCCGCCCTGATAACATCGCATAACGTCAACGCTACTAGAAAAGGCTACGCAGACGTGACGTCACGATAAGGCTTAAGTTTGGTAGCCCGTAGTATGGTTTTTGGCTGATACTTCGAGAAAGCTGGGAGATACCAGTGACATGACTACGAGCGGAGTCGATATACGCGCTCCCATTCTGAAAACGGCCCTCCTGTGTAAATCACGTCTGATCCGAGTCGATTTACACACAACTGCACTACTGTGCAGTCAGATTTATGACGTCACGTTTGCGCATGCGCACCCGCCTGCGTATGCGACCGTGTCCGCGCCGACCCGCGGTTTTGAATTCCGGGCGTGATGAGGGGTGGGTGTGGGTACATGCGGTACGCAAGGCACGGGTGTTGAAGGTATGTGCTTATTGTGCGTGCATGAAAGTATGTGTGTACCGAATCGAGTCACAGATCAAATGAAGTAATTTATTGAAAAGGTGCGCGTAGGCAGAGACGAGGTGTGGGTCAAAATCAGGATGCTTTCAACCAGGGACGACGCAGCAGTGGCATAGGGGCTGTCCCCGCCTCCCCCCCCCCCCCCCCCCTCCACCCCCTCCGTGCCGGCAGCCGGGTAGATGGCAGCATTTCCAAATCAGGATTCCCTTAAACTCTGAAGACCCCTTTTGTGGATTGAAAGTATGCTGTTCTTGGTGACAAAGCCCTTTGATGTGCCAGGAGGCCATGTTGTATGGCACCAACACCCTTTTGTGTAAAATTAGAAGGCAGTGTTCTTAATTGTCAACATCTATTTACCTGGATATAATGGTTATAACAGTTTGGTAAAGAAGCATATGCCTGCAATTTTTCTTTCCCTTCAACTTTCAAGATAGCATTGCTCAGGAGCCCCCTGTGAGGCAGCCCCATTTTGCTTAGGAGGCCCCTTGAAAATCCTCCCCTCAAACTGAAAATCCATGGTGCCACCCCCTCTGTCATCATCAGCAGGCTGGATGGATTTTTCCTCACTTGTTTCTACTTTGTATTTGGGTAATTCATCAAAAGTAGCACATACTTTGTACTCATATGCTTTGTTACACAGGGGAGCAGCTTTTATCAGCTGATTGAATGTTGCAATGCCTATGTACAGGATCGATGGTAATCTTCAGTTGATTCTTTGAATGCCTGTCTTCTGGTTTGAAAAGGAATTGGTCCATCATCACTGAAAGCAAGACTGGGTAGGTGTTCATATCAAAATCTGGGGGTTTTGTTTAAATGCTGGAAATGATTTTACCTCAGGTGGTATTAACTTAAGAAAAGATTTGACAAATACTATACACTCCTAACAAAATTGTGTGAAAGCTGTAAAGTAGCAGCTGGGAACGATTAAGTGCTTTTCAAACTCTAGCATTTACAAGCAGATATCTTGTGGGCAATGTGCACAATTGTAACAAAACATGTGACCAAAAACAGCTATTTATCAATTTTACAAACTTTGGACAAATGGCAGCTATGCTTGAAAAGCAAATCTGGATTTAGTGAGGTAAGAAAAGATGTTACTGGAGAGGTGAGCCTCATCAATGTGTATTTCAGGACCCACTACGGATAGAATGCAAGCAATAGACATGATTAGTTGTTGAACTGTTCACATACTCCTTGCATGTGTGTAAACTTATTTAAAAGCAGGGTTTGGATCATATATATATATAGGCTGTGTGTATACACCCTCCAAAACGTAGGGCGGTTACGCACCGGGCTTATACACCCTCCAAAAATCTTTCAGATGGTTGTGCGTGTCAAGCATACGCGCAATGGCAGTCTTGGAGGCAAGGAAGTGCAAAAATGCAGAATTTCGTGCGAGAAGTCGGTTCTATGCTTGATTAACATCAAACGATCACTGTGATATTGTAGCGAAGCGAGTTACGGCAGTGTTTCAACATGTTCCGCTGCGCCGTTTGGAAATATAACCGACTCACGAGTTGATTGCGACGCCCCAACCGACGTGTGCGGGGTTGTGCTTGCAGGCATGTCCAGCCAACAAAGTCCCATCTCTCTTCACTGAGCGTGTATGGAGCAAGATTAGCGGTGAGGATATTAATTTGCATTTGTTATTTTCACGCTGAATTGCCCGCCATAAGTTTTGGATCCCGTCTGAAAAGAGATGGCATTGTCGCAGTTTGATGTGA
>NW_023596818.1:20457556-20499915 GCF_011947565.3 Pollicipes pollicipes
AGAGAGAGAGAGAGAGAGAGAGAGAGAGGAGAGAGAGAGAGAGAGAGAGAGTAGAGAGAGAGGAGCGAGAGAGAGAGGAGAGAGAGGAGAGAGATGAAGAGGAGAGAGGAGAGAGAGAGAGGAGAGAGGAGAGAGAGAGGAGAGAGAGAGAGAGGGATTATATATATATATATATATATATATATATATATATATATATATACTTAAATGTATATATTCGTACCTCTAGACAGTATGTTCTCAATAAAGTACGCAGATGTTTATCTTCAGTGATGCAAAAATGAACTATGCATGGGCAAATGCATATTTTTAGCTTTTGTGCGTTTGTTTGATTGCTGAAATCACATATTTCCCTTATTCGGCAAGTCATAGATCAGTTCGCCAGTTCGCTGCGTTGAATGCGCTCTGTCTCCTGTGCAAATCACATCACAATGTAATTCACAGGTGTGTATATCCATCATGAGTGCATCTACACGGAGCACCTTCTCTGCTTAAATCCACTCGCGAGTGGAATTACACAGAATGGCGCTTCTGTGTATATCACGTCATGAATGAATTCACACAGAACACCTTCTCTGCTTAAATCCACTCTGGAATGTATATACACAGAATGGCGCTCCTGTGTAAATCCACTCAGATCTGAGCCGATTTACTCCTGAAGCCACGCTTGTGTAGATCTACTCACAAGTGGATTTACACAACAGCGCGTTTATGTGTAGATCAACTCAGATCTGAGTCGATTTACACAGGAGTGGCATTCTGTGTAAATCCACTTCGTAGTGGATTCAAGCATAGGAACTGTTCTGTGTAGATCTACTCATGAGTCGATTTACACGCACTGGGAGCGTGTATATCGACTCATGAGCCGATATACACAATCCCAAATCAGTACTACCATCTGGTTTCAGAAATAAATCCTACTAGACCACGTTTTCAAGGATTAGTGCCCGCGCCATATTCATCGAAGTCAACGTGCCTGAACATTTGCATGCAATGTCTTTTCGTAAAATGCATAGTTATTCTTAAATAAATAGCTATCACCTGAAATGTTTACGTTAAGCTTATAAATCGGCAATAATCTCCAGTTGTCGCCGTACTGCAGTACCTAAATGGAGTGAAATATGAAAATAAGGTAACGTGAGGAGAGCAGGCGCCAAAATTTCGCTGTCTCTACTATGGTCTTACCACTCGTTGGCTAACCTGCAGATCCATAATGTCGGACGGGTTAAGTGAAAACGGTACCCAGGGAATAATACCCTAACAACCCTTATATATCCTCAAGACCATTTCCCAGGCGAGATATGGGCTACCACTCTTTGACTGGCGGAAATGGCAAAGCTTGGCAGAAATCGTCCCATTTTACATGGAAATCTGCTATTTTGAACTGAAATGGCGCGCGCTGCATTTACGCCTCCTGAGGCTCACCCCTCACTTGATTACATGAGCCCCACGACTTGTAAGGTTTTTTACGCAGCGAAGGCAAACTGGCTCGGATTGACACCGAGTCATTTGACCTTGAGGTATGCGAGGACGGCGCTCCCTCCCCACCGCCCGAAACTGCCAGCCGGCGAGTCAAGGGCGCCACCAGGCCACCCCGCCGGTGGAGCGGGGTCCAATGCTGCCCAGCTGGTACCGCTGGGCACGGGCTGATTGTGCCTGCTCCAGGGTCAGTCCACACGATCTGCTGGCGTATTTACGGCAGACTGCAGTGGGTGCGGAGTGGCGCGTTGGTGATGGCATATCACAGCTCACTCCTGCTAATGCTCGCTGTCATAGCCCATAGGCGTAAAAAAGTGTCCCCGAGGATGGGCAGTGGGGAGGGGGCGGCACCGACACTTCATTCGCGAAAGCTTAAAAATAACCGTAAATCATGCATGTAAGAATCTACTCCACAAATTTTCCACCCCCAGATTTTACGGGTGCTACGCCCGCGCCGGTTGTCGGTCGACGTCACAGTTACAGTGGCGTCGCGGCCGCCCGACTGGCCAGCCACGCGCTGTGGTAGTGTCTGCGCGTACTCAGCGGCGGCCGGCGAAGGTCGGCAGACGCCGGGGTGGACGTGCCGCGCTGGTGCCACCGGCCGCCGCACTATCAGACCCAGATCCGAACCTTGGACCGAAGGCGACCCGCTGGCCGGCCGACGCGGCGCCTCGTGAGCGACCCTCCAAGCCGCGCCGCAAACGTAAAAATACCGGCGCAGAGGGGTGAGCCGACTCAAACGATATCGGCGCCAGTGACTGCCGGGGACGTTGCGGAGCACCTGCTTGCCGACAGGCGCGGCGGTCGTCCCGGCGCGCCGCGCACCAGCCAGGTAATGTCCCACGGCCTGTCCTCCGCCGGCCGCGCGGCTGCGCACAGGCCAGCCAAACGGTGGGGCGACGACATGTTTACTGTTCGCGTCGCCATCAGTTCTTAGACGGTGACACGTCCGACTGTAGTGGTCGCCCAGTCCTGCGCGGCTTGTGCTCGCTTACGCGATTGCCCCCAACCGTCATAGACTCGTGACCTTTGACTGTCTGCGTGACGCTGTCGCTGTGGCGGGGAAACTGTGGTGCACCCATAGCGACAGGGGGGGGGGGGCAAAATCATCCGGCAGTGTTTCGTTTTAAAAATTCGCGCGTCTGGCGAGAAATACGCGCCATAATGGTGTCGAACACTACCAACTGTGGCCGTAGTCTGTCCCTGGTCTCTACTGTTTCACCCGCGCCCCGCGGCGCCTCAGTCACCTGGCACCTGTGACTTTTTCGTGAGACAGCTGTTACATCATACGGCCCGCCAGTTGTAACGAGTTGGATCTACCCGCTTCCTTGGATCCACCCCAGCACAGGGGGGGGGGGATCCAAGGAAAGGGGGCCATGGGGTATCACGCTCCCCCTTCCCCCGGGACGCAAGAGGTCACTTCGATCTGCGAAGGGCAAATGAGGGTCCAAAAACCGGTCAAACGGATGTAGGCTGTTAGCCCAACGCGCTAAAACCGGGTGACTTCGCGTCTCCAAGCGACCACGAAGGTACGCAACTACAGGTGAAGGGTCCACGAGCAGCAAAAAAGACCTCTTGCTCATTGAGTGTTTGCGATTGAAGAGATTTTAAAACCATCACACACCATTTGGAATGTTCCTCAAATCATGCGTAGTGTCAGAGTCTGTAAGGGTTCCCACCAAACGGAGCATGGTAACAGAGTCGCACGTGTGGTCAACAAAATTACAGCGAAACCAAGGAGCCCTCCCGTCGTCCTGAATCATTTTGAGGTAGGCGGTGCACACAGCACAATTTTTTCCTAGGCACCTCTATATTTCCAGTTCAGTTAAATTAAGCGGCTTCTATTCCAGTAAATATTGGTGATCGCACCCGTTGCGCCCGTGTCGAGCTAGGAAAAATTGCATGAATCCAGTCAGTTGCATCACGTCGAATACCACATCGGTAACACGACTCTGCAAAACTCGACTCCCCGTCTACCGGAGCGGTTCGTCCACCAAGGCTCCTCTGTGGCTGCTGGCCCGTGCGGCGCCGACGCGTGACGCCGTGGCTGTTGGTCCAGGCGGCGCCAACGCGTGATGCTGTGGCTGCTGGTCCAGGCAGCGCCGACGCGTGACGCCGTGGCTGCTGGCCCGTTCGGCGCCGACGCGTGACGTGGTGGCTGTTGGTCCAGGCGGCGCCGACGCGTGATGCTGTGGCTGCTGGTCCAGGCAGCGCCGACGCGTGATGCTGTGGCTTTTGGTCCGTGCGGCGCCGACGAGTGACGCTGAGCCGGTCTGACCGTGCTCCGGCAGCAGAGCGCGGCCATGTCGCTGTCCGTCTCCACGGGGATCATCATGCTGATCGGCTTGACGGCACACCTGCTTCGCGTGGTGGTGCGCCGGGCGGTGACGGAGCCGCAGGCGCAGCGGCTGCTTCGCGAGGTCATCGCCGCCAGTGAGCTGTGCGGCTGCTGCTTCGAGCTCGCCATCGGTGAGTGTCTCGGTGCGAGACGCTTGCGTGACGCGGCTGCGGGCGGCTGTTGGCTGCCTTTGGGGAGGGTGCGGCTCTTGACCGCAACAGCTGAGAGACTTCTGTCCGCGGGGCTAACTTTTTATCAGTTGCGCTCATCGTTGTTCGTGATCTGGCCCTGTTGTGAATGCCGTAGATTCGAAAAATGCACTTCGGCATATAGAATTCACTTACAAAGAGGCAGCCGCCGCACTTGGCATGTTGCTGTGTCAGCATTGTAGAAACAACACACGTTTTGCACCAAATTTTCATCGACAAGGTTCTGAATGGACATCGCAGTGGCCTTCGCTTGCTATGGCGTCTGTCAGCGGCCGTCAGATTTCCACCTCTCGCGACTCTGTCTGTTCGCGCCCTAACACTTCTGAGAGGCCCTCTGTGCAGCGTCCCACCTCCCGCGATGCCGTCTGCCCATGTTCTAACACCTGTCTGGCGCCCTCTGTTCCGCGTCGCACCTCTCGCAACTCCTTCTGCCCACGCCCCACCTCTCGCAACTCTTTCTGCCCACGTCCCGCCCTCGTGTCTCTCTCTGCCTACGCCCTAACACCTCTGTGGCGCCCTTTGTGCCGCTTCTACGCCACCGGCAGTCGCCGACACGTTCGGCGTGATCACGTACGCCGTGTACCTCTTCCTGGTGAGCATCTACTGGTCGCTGGCCTGGGGCGACGCCAATGCCTGCCCCTACCTGCAAGTGGAGGAATGGTGGCTGGGCAGGACACGCTTGCCAACAGTGCTGCTCAGGATACTGGCGGAGGTGGCCGGTGGCTGGGCCACGTGGAGGTCAGTGCTGCATGTGCAGTCCACGGACTCGTGGATGCAAACACGTCGACTTCCCTTGGACGCTAGGGTGATACAATGTTTTATTGTGATGTTCTGCTTCGAGGCTATGGAGTTCGCGCTATGGTTTCAGCCTGGCTATGATCAACAACGCAGTACTCCCGAAATCCTGTTTAACGTTGCTCAGTGCATAATTTGGTTCGGTTCGTCGGAAAATGGCAATGACTGGCGATCTAAGTTTGCATTATCCTTGGCCCGAACATGAGCAATTCCTGACACCTTCCTTTGCTATGGTTTGTTTTTGTCGTCTATTTTGGTTGCTTGTAGTTTGCAAGCAATGCAGATCGCAATGCTGTATAAGGTGGTCAAAAATGGCAGACCGGGCAGATCTGACTGGGCAGGTACCTTTGGGTGCTGACCTGATCTGACCCGCCTATCCGGGCCCGTACAAGCAGTTGACTACCAGCTACTGGGGGCCCCACACAATCGGATGGGTGCGTCCCGCTTCTGACATGACCTAAGCGGAGGACGCGCTCGGGTCCATTCTTAACCTGGCCCTACCCAACCGACCCGACCTCACCCGACCTGCCCCGACCTGACCTGGCCGGCAGGTATATCCGGCTGCTGTGGCGGCTTGAGCTGTCGCCGGCGCACCACGACCGCTGGCTGGAAGAGTGCTCGGCGGACCTGCAAGTGTCGCCTCTGCAGGGCGCCCTGGTCGAGGGCGTGGCAGTGCTGCTCTGTCGGCTGGTGGCCCGCTCCATGGACGACCTCGAGCCGCGTTTCGCTGTCGCCATCGACTCGCTCTGTGGCACCTCGCTCGTTATCGCAGGTCGGTAGGCTCATTGTGTGTCCACGTGGGAGTCAGGTTCAGGTAATAGAATCGTCGGAGTTCGGTAGTTTCATAACACGCTAGAAAAACGATCATCCCGATGCAAAAAACAGCAATGCATCCAATGAATCTACTTCCTTAGCACCCAGAGCACAGTTGTCTAAAGAAATGCAAGTTGCGAAACGACATAGACATGACGTTGTTTTTAAGTAAAGCAAGGGATAACATATGTCTCGGTCATTTCGTTCGCGTTATTCTCTTGCTGATTTGGTGATCTTGCGGAATTTTGACGAAAGATTTCATTGAAAATTCTGATTTTACTACGCATGACAGCCTAGTCAAATGATTTTGGTTTGACTTGGCTGGGATTAGGTCATTTCGGTCATTGGTTACCACTTTAGGGCAGTGGGATGAAGAAGAGTGGAAAGTGGGGGGGGGGGGGAGGGGGCAAGACTGCATGGCCTGGGAGCCCTCCGCCGAGATTTGGCCGGCACAGGGACCCCTCCTCGGTGCGGGAACTCGGACGGGGTCCCGCCAGAGGCACAAACCCACTATTGACTGCTGCATACACCTCGCCCTGATACACGAGGCCTCGCGAGAATGCAGGGCGATGCGTGGATAAAGAACGATGGCCGCGTGAGCCAACTTCTGAATTAATGACATTCAAATCGGCGAGCGCGTACAGGCGTCCGCCCAACACCTCAGCTGTCCTCCAGACTGCCGTCGTCGACCTTGCTGTCCGCCGACCATGCTGTCCGCGGCCCGCCGCGGCGTTCACCCTGACCGACGACGGCGGTGTGTGGCGCTGACTCCAGAAATGCATAACGCCGCTGCTGCCAGCCAAGAGCACCAGCGGCGATGTCGTGCCGTTCTATTGTAGCTCCTGGCAGCGCTGTGCAGGCTAGTTGGCAGCCTTGCCAGCGCCCCGGTTCACTACTCGCCTCACAGATGGCGCGCCTGTCGGTACGACTGGGCTCGCAGCTGATCCTACTGTGTTTGAACCAAACGGTAGGCCTCAATCAACCTGCCTTGTGCTGTGTGGTGATTGGCATGGCGTAGTTCTCCGCCAGACGCGTTTTTAGCAGGGCAGACAGGGGCAAAACGCACCCCTAACACGCTCAGCCTATCATGGCTCACGCCCGAAAGCACCCGCAACTGGTGCTGACGCGCCTGTGACCTCTGTTCCGGGGCGTCGGCAGGCTTCAACTACTCGGGCGGCTACTACAACCCGATGCTGGCCAGCGCGATGAAGCTGGGCTGCCGCGGCCACTCTGTGGGCGAGCACGTGGCCGTGTACTGGGGCGCGGCCACGGTCGGCGCCGTCGCCTCCACCTATCTGTACCCGGTGCTGCGGCCGACGCTCACCAACCGACCGCTCAAGCGAGAGTAGGGCTGGCGTCGCCGCTCCGGCCGGGGTCACCGAAGCGTCTGGCCGGATCGGGGGCTGCTGATGCTGCTGCGCGCGCTGGCAGACGGTGCAGGCTGAAGTCGTGCATTCAGCTCCACGGAAGAGGAAGGAACTGTGGCTCAAACTCAGGCAGGCGGGCAGCGCGCAGACCGGGCAGCATACAAGGGCAGACTGCAGGAAGCCAGGTCGAACTATGTTTTAAACCCCAGGATGCAGATGGCGTTGCGTTCGCTTGCCATTCATCTCAGTACGGGGAATGTGATTCGAACTTTGACTGGCAGGTGGCGCTAGTGGCGTACAGTTTCTAGAGGCGTGGGTGACCTGCGGCTCAACATCCATCTAATGGGCGAAGGTAGCGCTGTCCCGTGTAGGAGACGGGTCAGAGAGACAGGTGACAGGAGATAGGTTACGGGGACATAACGCCGGTCTGTTGGCAGGCCCCGTTTGTCAGCTCATATGATGTGTGCTTGAGGGCGGGGGGAGGGGGGGGGGGGCGACAAGCGTGCTACTTAGCCTCGTGACCCTGACGTCTTGGTCGTCTGGGTCGCATTGAATCACACAATACGTGCCTTTGGGCTGTGATTGATTGCCATGTTTCACATCTGAATTTGTACCAGCGAAACTTACGACTCCGCGTCCTGTCCTTGCTAAGCATTTTAATCGTTATGCCCATAAGCCTCCGTTTTCCCATCCTCACATTTGCTCAACACACGCCCTCCCGGTAAATAAAAGTATCGATGGGATGCTTGGTCATATAAACGGCAGTCACAGCCGACACTAGTGTTTTGATAGCATTATGAAATTGCTTACCAATGCGCGTTCATTCTCGTAACGCCCAAAGCAGTTATGCAGTGGTATTTGCATCTGTGGCAGGTTGTTGTGCAGTAATACGCATGGAACGTGAAGAGGGAGCCATGAGAGGCGAGAGCGGGGACCGGTCGCGGGACGAGCGAAATCGGAGCAGTATTGAATATAGTGCAAAAAGATGATGACATGACTCGCTCTCGTTCATAAAGCAAGTTTGCCATCGCTGCATGACATTGAACGCCATCACGTGACTGCGACCGATCATCGCACTCCCTGGAGGGCCCGTCTGACCTACCATGTGCGATGGAAGGAGCAGACGCAGAGAGTTTGGCGACGAACTGTAACAAGAAAAAGAAATATTTTGAGTTTGTTGTCTGGTGTTTTATAATGCACAGGCTCTATCGCAATGACAGGTAAAGTCATGAACACAAAAACGCATAACACAGGAAATTGTAATGTTAGTGAGCAGGTCAATATCACCATAGCAGTACCGGCATTAGACACAGTGTGGCTATAGAAAACGATGCACTGCGCCTTGCGGTCATGGTTTGGGTACACCCAACAGCCAAAGCTTATACGAAAACTTACAAAACGTAAACGAAATCGGAAAGCGTGAACAGCGTCTTGAAAATCGCATTGTGTGTCGCTCTGCTTAAAACGTTAAGCATGCGCCGGGTGTTGTGTGGCATTAGTTGGGAGCTATGCAGGGCGGTTATATCAGCTCCTAATTTCAGACTTCAGCTGAGTACCGAACAGCGTGGGAAAAGGACTAAAGCTGGCCTCCCCGGTCCCAGACCGGAGCTCGGCAACATGCCGTGAAGCCGTGAAGCTGAGATCAGCCAGCGCCAACGACCCGAGCCGCAGGGAGCCCTCAGCTTCAGGGAGGCGACCTGCGGTCTCGAGAGCTGGTACCCCTGTGTCTCAGGTCGCGGCCGTGCGAGCCTGAGCACGAGGACGGCGGCAGCGGTCGCCAGGGCAGCCGCCGACCTCAGCTGGGGCCAGTGTGTGCTGACGGATCAATACCCGCTTACGTGTCGCCGAGTGGCCCGCGCTGCCCGCCCGCGACACCTCTGTCACCAGGCGGCAGCCGCTGCAGGTGACTCAGATACGGTGAAAATCATTTGTACACATCCTCAGGTCAGTATAGCCACCGATTGACTTCAGGTTACTAGGGAGCAGTGAAAACGACACACAATTTGTGGCTCTGGGCGCGTGTTGTGCACCATGTAACTTGAAGATAATTGCGTTTATTGCGATGAACACAACGTTGAGACAGGTTCAACAGACCTCGAACGATGCGGGTTGAACAATTTTCTAGCTGACTGCTTGACCTCAGTTCACTACACAAAATTACGTGAGACATAAAAAGCCAAGGCAAGACAACAGGCCCATGAGAAAACGCCACGTTTTAATCTCCGGAGAAAGTACTTATCATCAAGCAATGCAAAGAATTGTTGGTGATCCTGGTGACCCTGTAAGGTACGATGACTTAAGCAAACCATGACGCATTAAGCGGGATATTTCCTAAACAGAAAATTGTGCTGTTTAGAGCAGTCATTTTCACTTAAAGAGCATACCACTATTACAATTGAGCTTGTTTCATCACATGTGGTCCTGGCTTCGATATCTTCAAATGTGAAAACTCCAGTCATGAAGATTTTACCGCTTTGGAGTAATCTCATTTTCTTGATTTATTTCGAGCATGTTTTTTTTGTTTTCCAAAAAATGGCGGTGACCTAAGGTCGAACGGCAACAGTCAACCAGATAATTGCTTGACGTTTATTATCTGTGGTCTGCTGGCTTGTAAATCGCTGTTTTTATCACGGACGTTGATATAACCTAAAAATTAAAGAGAACGAAGGATTTGCGTGTTTTAACAAACAACATGGCGTTTCTAAGATACTTATTCACCTCATGTCAACCGTTGGCTTTTAGCACTCATTTTTGTTTGCAATTAGCCGAACCCTGCTCGAATATATCGGCACTGAAATCGTTGTTCTCTTTCGTTTCAATCAAAAGTTAAAGGGTACGCGCGACCTGGCCTTCATGAACTGACCATCTCCACAGCCTAACCGATGAAAAATTGTGTTCAAAGGTTGTGGGACATGTTTATTTACATTATAGCATTGATTCCATGGCACTTTGTGCCTACCGTTGGGTAGGTAAAAACTGCTTTTGTTTTTAACTGGATGTTCATTCGTTAATTACGAGGTAACAATGGGTTCCACACGACCTTGAAATGTTACTGACACGTAAAAGTATTGTCTGGTCATCAATACCTCTCAAATTACTAGAACGTGATGGTTGAATGGGCCTCTTGTCTTTTTCAACCTTTGGTGTAATTGTTTCGTTTTTCAAAACTTGACACTCATCTGAGTTTAAACAGTAACGGTCAACCAGATAATCCTCAGTGTAAGCCATTTGTGGTCAGTTGAGCCCAGCTCATCGTTGTGTTCAGCGCAAGAATCGGCATAATGTTAAAATTATCGAGTATGCAAAAAATACCTTTTTGAAAACAACGCCTGTTATTGTCGCAAACACTTTGTGATCTTAGGTCATTAGGTAGCTTTTAGCGCTCAGTTTTGTTCTAATGTGTGTTGTTTCCAGACCCGTTTGATTATATTGGCGTAGGCATTGTTGCTTTATCTAACTTCAGTCAAAAGTTATGAGGTACGCACGGTTTGTCTTTGGTCACCTGCTCTTTTCTCTTCAAGAAAAGTGATTAATTTGATGAACGAAAGTTATGGAGCGTGGCTTTATACGCCAGATTATCCAGGTAAATTGGTATGCTTATCGCAATATAGCGAAACCGGTTCTTGTTTGTATGTGGTTGCACATCCGTTAATTGTGTTGTAACCTTGGACTATCAATGATGCTTTTAACTTCTCTGCTTTAAGGCGACATGTTTAAAGTACAATGTTTGTTCTTGAATAACACAGTAGTGCTTTTTACAGCCTTACGGATATGGATATTTTGACTGGCTAATTAATTACTCAGCAAAGCGTTTGCCATGACGTCAAGGCAAACCCTGGATTCTTGGGCGTGCAAGATTGCTGGTCTGCACTTGCTCTTTCAGAGTTGAATTGCTGTTCTTAAAGCATCCAGTTTCATGTTGTTGCATACACAAGTCAAGGTCGTTGGTGTTCTTGATGTCACAATGATGCATTGTACTTCAATGTGAGCCGTCTACATCTTATTCCATATACATCAGCGTTGGTAACGCATAGTTGAATCTTTCTCTCCTGGAGTTCTGTGGTTCCCGAGCTTTTCATACAGAGCCAAGCAATTTTAAGATGTTGTGACCTAAGGGCAAGCATTGGCTTTTAGGGGTCGTTTCGTTGGTTTTGTACCATCTCTGTTCTTATTCTAGGATGCTGGCTTTTGCTGACGATGAATTTCTGCGCTATCAAGTCACAGTATGAAGTTATAGGGCTCTGCAAAATTGACCCCGGCAACCCATTTTGACCCCTGAATGCCAAACGGCTGCATGCGTGCTTGACTGCTCTAGATACTTTATGTCCACGTCACAGGCTACATTCTTTACAGGCTTTCTTAACCGACTTCAGAGGCACGCAGATGTGTATTTGAATCCATATACGAATGTGTTGTTAATATCATGAGCATCTGCATCGGTGGTATATTTTCCAATCCTTCTGCATACTGCTAAAAGGATGGCAGAAAAGCGCGCGACGTAGAATGGTTGATCTCGCGACGATATTTCATCTTGTGGCCCAGAATGCCGCGCTTGAACTCCGATAGGTGCTAAGCGACCTTGACCCAATCTTATCCTACTCCTCTGTTCTAAGTCTGTGTGAAGGCCAAGCTCATCATAAATCACATCCATCGTAGATTGCCCAAATTCGGCACGTCGCTGTCAAAGCGCAACATCGACCGGGAAGCCAGTCACGTTCCTGTGTGCTGCTACCGAGCCCGTGACGCCTCGGCGCCGTGTTGTGACGATCGGCCAGTTCCGTGCCATTGTCGGCCGCATCCACGCGACGAAACGTGACGGCTCAAAACCGCGCCCACACTCCGACCGGCGAGGTCAGCCAATGATCAGCCGATGAGCGAGCGGGTGGTGGCGGCACGCCCCATCCGATGATAACGCAGCGCACGGTGGAAACCACGCAGCCGCCCCCCCCCCCCCCCCCCGCCCCCGGGGAGGGCGCCGACCAATGACGTTGGCGCAGGCGTCGTCGGCACGGCCCAGACGGAGCACAGCCACCGATCGGCTGCTGTTGGAGCGGACGCAGCGTGGCGGCGACCGATCCCGGCCTGTGCCGCGGGGCCTGTTCTGGTGCCCCGTGACCCCAGCGGCGCCTGGAGCAGCGACCCCGCAGACCTGAGCACCGGCGATCTGACGTAGCGGCGCAGGATGTCAAAAGGTGAGGGGGACGCGTCAATCGCAAGCTCGTAGTGGGATTACACTCAGGCAGACATATCATAGCTTATGTACCTGACTAGGCAAGCCCTGCAGTCTTGTAAGCTGCATAGTGTTTTTTGCTTCTATAAATTTGAGTGTGCCGCAACGTTGCTCACTACACAGCGCCACTTGTCGGGTATTCAGTGCGTTAAAAGCCTGTGATTGGCTCAGCTGATATTGCGGAAGTTCCGCGGTCGAACGGAAACAGTGTGTCAAAATCTCCTCTGCAAACGTTGCCATCGAGACTGAAATGCCTGCCTTAACACGCGCCCGGGTGGTCGGCTGGATATCTTCGTTCGGGTGGGGGGGGGGGGGGGGTTGGCGGTCAATTTGATCCCCCTGAGATCTCGGGAACTAAAAGAGCTAGAGGCACCAAATTTATAGGGCGTGTTGGCGTCTACGTGAACCCACTGACGTCAAAGTTTGAAGCTCCTAGGTTTTGATCTTCAGGTTAAATAAGGTCAAACAAGGTCATATTCCAGGATGGTCTCCAAAGTACTCCAAGAGCCTACATAACTGTTTCTAAGCAAAGTTCACATGCTTATTTTAGATCAGTGACCTTGTTTGACCTTTTAAAGGTCATTTTGACCAAAATCATACAGGACTGCTCTGGGTTTTGCGTTTGAATAAGCGACAAGGATTACGCGAGACAGTATGTTTCTAAAAACAAGATGTTGACTTGGGTATCTCGGGTCAATGACCTATTCTGACCTTTAAAAAGTCCATGGAACATGTATAATGCAGTTTCTGCTATCGATAAATTCGAAATGAGCACCAGAAACCATCCGATACAGCAAGCCCTAGGGTAACAAAACAGGTTGGGTTTGACCTTGATCTGACCTTCATACCCGACCTTTGGTCAACATAACTTGCTCACCAAACGATCCGCTATTCAATTGTCTACAGCCATGTAAAATTTGGCGCGGCTACGCCGCGCCGTTTGGAACCCGCTCTGGAAAAACCTTCCGGGGGTCAATTTGACCCCACCCGAGCGCGTGCCAACCGAATTCCGAAGGCGACCAAAATCAGCCAATGATTCCGCCTATTCCTGAATAGGAGGAATAATGCACCCAAAGTTTACAATGGAGAGTCCGAAATCTGTCTCAGGCTTGAGAGAAGAGAGCTTATTGCATCGGACGTAAATTGTGCGGCTGAATAAACATGCCGCTTGTTCCCAGCTGCACGTTCATCATGCGCGTGGTGAGCTAAGGTAATGTCATCTGGCATGTGCAGCGTGCTATATGACGCATCAGGGACATGTGCAAAGAGACACGTGCCCGATATGATAATGAGCAGGGTAGCGGTCCATTCCCCACCCAAAGGTGATGGCTGGCAACGAGCATGTCATCGCGAACCTTGCGTGTGTGTTACAACGGGACGGTAGACTCACAGTAGGGGAGGCCAGGTCTAGCCATTACACGGGCAGGTTGGTAAAGAGCCGATGGAAAAATGCTGTGAAATCCGGTTACGGCAAAATTGTGGTGGCGGCATATGCAACTGTCTGAGTGTCATCTGTCTCAGTTTTGCATCGCCGCCCCTGCTGCTCTAAGAATTATAGTGAAAAGGATTTTGCGTGGACAGTAACTTCATGACATGAGTGATCTTGCTATTCCTAGTTGCCCGTCTGGGTCACGTCACTTAAATTTCCAAACTATTGTGAACAGTGACAACTCATTGAAATCGTTCTAACTTGTACTTTTAGGTTGAGTGGATCAAATTTACGCCAAACATGCTCTGCCTGTATTTGTTTTAAAATATGGTCGAGGCAAACTGTTACACCGTTATCTATGGTAAGAATTGACTGTTTTTTCAGAATGTCGTATATATATATATATATATATATATATATATATATATATATACATATATATATATATATATATATATATATATATATATACGGCAATGGAAATAAAGAGGAACTCACTGTTTGCACTCCTACAAAAACATACCCTGTTTTCGTGCTGAAAACGTGAGAACGTGAGAACTGAAAAATTGTGATAACATGAGGACGAAAACAAGAACGTAGCCTGGTACGGCAGTAGTTGCTAGATCAAAACTATCGTCACATTTAGTCCAATGTTTTGGATCGTCTTGATTCATATGTGGAGAATGGACTATTGGTTCCAAACACTATACATCCCCCTGATTTGACACAAAGACCGACTTGTTTCCGAATTAAATGTGACCAAGAAAATAACACCGTAAAAACTGTTATATTTAGATCCCGTCTTCCCCATGGCATAATTTCAGGTGCGTTGTTGCTGCTGGCCCTGCAGCTGATCATCACTGCCAGCAGTGAGATAATCGTCACTCGCAGCGTGATCGATGGACTCTGCCAACGGTCAGTGCTTCAAGTGTGCAGTTTGTCAGTGGGCACTTTTCGGTGATGTGTACGCTTCCACAAGTCTTCTCATACACCTTTGTGGAAAAACGCGTCATTATTGCGCTCAAAAGGCTGTTTGGCGCTGGCCTTCCGGCAAAGGTGCGAGCTCTGGGGTTGGAAAATGGACGTTGGGAAGAGCCTTTTCATGCACCTGCCGACGAATTATTTGAGCCCATGCGACAATTGACATGGGCAAACGCAGTCGTGTGAACAGTTCACAAGAGATGCCGATCTTGCTGGCACAGTAAGCAGGCCGAGTTCCAGTGCACACAATATTCTGACAAACGGTATTTGTTTTTGTACTAGAAGTCATGCGATTTTGGTTAAAACAAGACACAATTTAAAACTGGCTCAGTCAAGGACCCCGCATTGATAGGCTTTCAATAATCGACCGTCAAATAAATACATATGAACCAGCGGTAAATGTGGAGCTCAACGGATGTTTTTTATAATCTATTTATGTCCTAAGAGACTCTTTGTCTCCGTCTTCTAAGCGTTTCTGTGTTCGGGAGCGACTCACGCTACAGACAAGGGTATCGCAGCACCGAGGAATTGGCTAGTGTTCCACATCAAGAGCACTCTGGATTAGAGTTAGCTAACTTCACGCACAATTTATGCGAAGTCGCTCAATTCCAAAGGACGGAGGCTCTCCAGGAAAGGAGCCCGATACCAACTGCATAACATTTGGTACGAAGGGGTACTCCACTTTTGTCGGGGAATCGCAAATTCCCCGGAATTTTTTGGTCACGTCTATCCAACGCTTTGCGCGCTACGATATCAATCAACCCGCCAATGGTGCAAGCGAGGGAGAGCACGCTGTACAGCATCACTAGTTACCTGTGTGTTTTGGGATTTGCACGGCAGGATGTCGCTCTCGAGAGGGCACCGGATCTGTGATCGCCTCAGCAGGCGCAGGAGGTCGGCCGATGTGTCTGCCTTCGTCTCTGATGCTGCTATCGACAACCTGATGAAGTCGACGATGCCTGGTAAGCGCTAGAAAGTCGCCGGGATTTATCATGCGTGCCCGTTTCTGTGGTCCTGTCGGACGCGTGCGGAGCAAGATATTGTGCCTTATGATATTTTTTAACGCGCCACGGGTGTGACGCACTGCGCCATACAGCAGCTAAGCTCACTATTAGTGATTGAGCATTACTGCATAGCGTGATTTTCATCGCGTCGGAAATTTAGAAGTCACGGTGCCTTGATGGTCGATTACGTGAACCAAGGTAATAGCACCTGTGCAATCACATTACCAATAAACAGCCACACACGAACATCTGAGCCACTACCTTGAGTTGAGCGCTAGTAGGGGTATGGGTATACTCATATATCTACAGGGCCGAACCATCCCGACTCCCATACGGCTCATTCCGTTCCATACCTGGAGTAACTGGTGCGTTAGTTCGGCTGTGTATAGCATTACACGATTATTCCACCTATTTAAAGCCAAGCGATTGCTATTTTTGCAGATGTGCATACATCAAACGTAGTTAAATTTGTTCGGAATTTTAGATACATTTCCTTGATTCCCGTAAGCCGTGCTTGTGCCCAGCAGTCCAGAACCGAACGGCCTGGATTGTTCTGGACTGGATGGAACTGTTCTGTTCCTGGACTGTTGGACTGAGAAAGCCGTACCCTGTAGGCACGGCTTTCTCCGAAACGTATCTGGTAAATTTTGCTTTTCTAAACATGGTTAGCATTGTATAGCGGTCATATGCCTTGCCGATATATCGTCCCTCGCCTTACACTCCCCATGTACCAACGCGTTGTGTTGTGTTATTTGTAGGTGTCTTATTACCTAATGTACAAATGTCTCGGGTGTACAGCACTACTGGCCACACGCGAGCAAGTTATTACGTGCAAAACGCAATGGCGTATTTGCTATGGACCCTGTAGTGCAGTCCCCCACTTTATACATGAGCCCGCTCATCTGCATGCCGTCCGTTATGAGTGGGGCTGGAGAACGGCTCAGTAATGTCCAGGCTGTCATGTCGTCTGTCTGGGTCTTCACGAGGTGCCACAGCCGGCCCGTTCGCCGGCAGGGACCAAATGGTGCGGCGCAGGCAGCGCGGCCACAAGCTATGACGACCTGGGGCCGGCCGAAGCGACCGACCGATGCTGCCGTGACCACGACCACTGCCCGCTCTGGCTCGCCGCCGGCCAGACCAGCCGGGGCGCCACCAACACCATGCCCTACACGGCGTAGGTCACCCGAGAGCCAGTAACCCCACCTCGCACTACACGGCGTAGGTCACCGGAGATCCAACAACCCCACCACGCCCTACACGGCATTGGTCACCGGAGAGCCAGCAACCACACCATGTACTGCACGACGTAGGTCACCGGGGAAACAGCAACAACACCATGCCCTACGCGGCGTAGGTCACCGGAGAGTCAGCTACCCCACCATGCCCTACACGGCGTAGGTCACTGGAGAGCCAGTAATCTCACATCGCACTACCGGAGATCCAACAACCCCAACATGCCCTGCACGCGCTGGTAAAAAAACAAAACAGCAACCCCACCATGCCCTACACGGCGTAGGTCACCAGAGAGTGAGCGACAACACCATGCCCTTCATGGCGCAGGGGAATGGAGGGTCGCCACCATTACCGCGCCGCAAACGTCGCAAATCCGGGGCACGTATGTTCTGAGTATGAGCAGCACCAACCGGTTTGCAGACGGAACAAAGACACCAGATCCGCATTCCGGTGGGGTTAGAACTGGGCTGGATCGTGAGCAGTCCTCTCGCTGTCGATCTTGCATCTCTCCCCCCCCCCCACCCCACCACCTCCTTCCCCCCGCCTCCCTTCCCTGCCACTGTATTCTACTCCAGCCGCTTTCGTAATGGCAGGCCCCTGTTCCGCCACAATGAACGCACCATGGGTGTCGATTTCTCAAAATGATAGGGGCCAAAGTTGTGGAAGTTGCCAAAAGGGACAGGTACGAAAAACTTCTCAGATTTCATCGACTTGTGCTCTGGTTATCCATACATATTGGTATATCTTGGCAGGATGTTACTTTTATGCATGTTTGACTGAAACGGACCGCTGGCTCCTTATCGCTTTTATGCATTGTTGGAGCTTCCGGGCTTTTGACTTAGCAGTACCGTTAAGATCAAAGATGGTTTGTGCAAAATCGCACACGCTCGTCAATCTGTGCATTCTTGCGTGTCAAGATACCATGATGTCGTCGGAGAAATATAGATAGCACAAGAAAAACGTTTTGAGCTTTTAAGGATAAAGACTGTGCATCACTTTCTTGAGAACGTCTTTTATACGGAAAAGACAACTGAAGTAGGACTACATTGAAGCAACGCAAAATTCTATAGCTACTTTAATGCATTTAAAATACACCCATACCGAAGCGCTAGAAAGATATGAACGCATTACCACAATTACACATATTGTGCTTACCGCCCGCCACCTAATAACTCAGGGTTGTACAAGACTGTATTTATTTGTTTAAGGTTGGAGAGTTAGTTAATAAATGTGCTGTCCCAAATTTGAAGGCGTCTTCTGTCATTGCAGGTCTGAAAAATATAAGTGCTGTCCGTCAGCTGTCGTGTCAATGTCCTGTCATGTTCGTGTCGGATGTGCTCTAGAGATGCCTCGTCACGTAAGCACATCGTCAGGCGCCGGAAAAGCGTCGCGGTTGCGTCAATGTACGGAATGGAACTAAGTTTGCAGCCCTCGTGATTACGCGATGGGGAGAGAGAGAGAGAGAGAGAGAGAAGAGAAGAGAGAGAGAGAGAGAGAGAGAAGAGAGAGCTAGAGGAGATCGAGACGAGAGATAGAGATGAGCGAGAAGAGATAGATAGAGAGAGAAGTAGAGAGCGCTAGCTATCTGCTCTCTAGAGCGAGAATGCTCGATCTCATGCGAGCAGCTAGACGAGCCGCTCTCTATCTCGCTACTCGAGAGCAGAGAGACTCCTGAGAGAGAGAGAGAGAGAGAGAGAGAGAGAGAGAGAGAGGCTACATTACGTTGTGAAGGGCAACACTGACGTTCTGCCGACGTTATGACAGAAGACGCCTTCAAATTTGGGAAACCATATTTATTAGCAAACTTTCTCCAATCCTAGACAAATGAATAAACTCTTGCACAAACCTTGAGTTGTTAGGGACTGGGTGGTAAGTACTATAGATGTAATTGTGGCAAAGTGCTTGTGTCTTTGTAGTGTTTACGTTAAGGGTGCATTTTGTATGTATCAAAGTAACAATATCATTTTTCTTGCCTCGATTTGGTCTTATTTCAGCTGTTTTCTCTTAACGGTAAACACGTTCTAGTGATAGTCTAGTCTAGTGATACACAATTTATATTTTCAAAAACCCAAAGCTTTTTTCTTGTGTCATTTATATTTCTTCGACGATGAGATAAGGTTCCGAAACGTGAGAATATGCAGATTGACGAATATATGAGTGATTCTGCACGGACTATCTTTCATCTTAACGATGTTGCCAAGTCAAAAGCCCCGAAACAAAAACGATGCATATAATACTCGTCAATGGGGAGTCAGCGGTTGTTCTCCGTCGAACATTATATATATATATATATATATATATATATATATATATATATATATATATATATATGTAGCTATGGGTGTATGTGCATATTTTATGTGTATATCAACATTTACTACATGTTCTAAAGCTAATGTTCATATCCACAGCAATCGCTTATGGTGGCCTTGCAGTTTGAATGTGCTCTTTATGAGCACAACACTTGTGTGTAACAGAACGTGCGCAGTTATACCCCTTTTTTCCAAATTGAGGTGTGAAGTTTAGGTATAATATACCATGTGTGCTTAGGCAATTTTTATTTATTCGTTCATGTATTTACAGGAATGTACTGCCCAGAATATACGCAGCAATCGCAACCCGTTTACACACATGCTTTCCACATGCCACTATTTCATCGGCAAAAGAAATGGCTTTCACTTTATGTAAAACAAATGCAAGCATTTTATGTGAGTGTTGGCTAACGGGTGGACGAATACGATGACGCGTCTGAGGGAAAAACCGTATATTTAAGTATATAAGAATATAAGCATAAGAATAAATGTGTCTGACTACCCATTCCTGCAAATTCATGTGGACTCATTCTTGTAAACTGATGTGTCGGCTTCGACATGGTCTATGCGTTCACAACTGGTCAGTTCCTTTTCCTGTTTGGCGCCCTTTCCTGTTTCCTGTTTATCTTCAGTAGCGATATATTGGGAAAGACCGACAATTCCGTAGCATTGCAACATGGTGTTTGCTCGAAGAACGACGGTGCATCACATTAATGAGATATGATTTCCAGGTCATCTTGTCGATGCGACGCCAGTTTCTTCCGATGCCTGCGACGAGCTCATTCTCCGGCTTCCCAGCTTGTTGGAGAGCTGTTTTTCAACGTGCTGCATCCAAAATGTCTCGTAACAGTGCGCAACGCCCGTCAGGTAGCACCACCCAGGTACGTATCCGACGATGGGCGTATCGTCTGGATGTCTTTGCTGTTTTTCCTGGTCAAGTGCTGCGTCGGCAGGCCGGTGAAGACAGGGTTAAGGACAGCAGACCGGGAGGTAGCGCGCCTTGCACGAACACAAAAGAAACATTAGTTTTAAGCCGTCACGGAACAGGTGCATTACATAAGCCACCAGTCCGACCGCACGTGCTCGTTGAGAAAACCAGCCATACCCATGTAACTGCCCGAGACAACTGCAATTGTTTCCAACACGATTTGGCGGAGTGACTGGTTTGGCTGCCATCACCTCTCCAGCGTCCGTCACAGAAGCTGTGTCTGATACAGTTGAGGCTGTTTCGCCTGCCGCTCTTCTCCGAAATGCTCAGACATCCATACGTTCTGTCGAAACATCAGCCGTAGATCTTTCCACTGCACCATTAGCCAGTGGCATATCGCCCGCTTTCCCAGATATCTGAGATCCCCGCTTCCAGGCGAGGAGCAGGGAGAGGGCTCCGAGCCCCCAGATTATGCAATCACACACAAAACAACCGCCAGTGATGAACCGGCGCGGAACAGGTGCATTACATAAGCCACCAGTCCCGCTGCATTTGCTCGTTTAGCAGAGCAGCCATACCCATGCAGCTGACCCTGACGCTCGAGATAAATGCAATTATTCCGAAGGTGATCTGGTAGAATGATTGGCGTGATTACCGTTACCCACGCCCCAGCGTCCGTCACAGGCCTGCGTCATCAATATCAATCATTATTTGAGTTAGTGGCGAATGACCCACAAAGTCCTCTAGTTAATTGTCCTCATTGGACTGACATGTCACATTCATCGCAGGCTTGAGGACGAGCGCCATCCCGGTGAGGACAGAAGCGAGTCTGGGAAGGATTGCAATGAGCGCAATGAGGACTTCAATGGGCCTGATGAGTGGGGCCGGCTGGCGCTGGTGGAGAGCAGCCTGCAGGGTCAGTACCCCGACCTGCCCAAGCACGACACCCAGCTGGCCAGAAACGCCGAGGATATGGCCGCCCAGATGTTGGACCTCCTGATCCAGGGTCAGGAGCCGTGATCTGGACCTCCTGATCCAAGGTCGTAAGCCGTGAACTCGGGGCTTCTGATCCAGGGTTAGGAGCCGTGATCAGGACCTCCTGATACAGAGTCAGGAGCCGTGAGCGGAGGGGCTTATAATTCAGGACCAGGATCCGTGACCGGGACCTCCTGATCAAGGATCAGGAGTTGCGACCGGGCCTCGTGATCCAGGGTCACGAGATTTGATCAGGTCTCCTAATCCAGCGTCAGGCGTCTGATCGGGTCTCCTGGTCCAAGACCAGGAATCGTGACCGGAACCTCATCCAGGATCACGAGTGCCGTGAGCTGTGAACCTTCTGATCAAGAGTCAGGAGCCGCGACACAGGTGTCCTGGTCCAGAGTCAGGAACTGTGGGCGAGAGCCTCACATCATTCAGTCACGGTTCCTGCATCACCAGGAACCGTGGCTGCACTCCTGATCCAAAATCAAGTGCCGCGACTGGACCTGGTCTCGGAACAAAAGAGTAGCGATTGGAATCAATGGAATCGTGCTTCCTCCTTCAGCCAACCACTGTTACCCAGGCATTACATTCGTACGAGTGTGCTCTACCCGAGGTCGTAACGTGGTCCTTATAAATGTGTATGCAAACAAATATGAAATGCGTTGTCTTGCGCATTTATGACAAGCGTCGTAGTCAAAACATTTAGTTGTCAGTAGCACCATCGCAAAGTTTAGGACTTCAAAAGACTGGTTAACTGACATCACGCGCATTGCTCCGGACCGCCTGCACTCCGGTCCAAAACGGCAAAAAATTAGGTGAAAATCCGGACAAGGCTGAATCGCAAATCAAATGCAGTACATTCAAAAAATTTATTCCTGTTCACTTGCACATTAACTTAGCAGATCAGTTGTGTCTCAGACAGGAAATGGAGTCATTATCTACGGATTTCATCAGTAAAACACGTCATTGCTCGTAATACACTCAGCATAGCGTCCCATGTGGTGCATGCATGATACGCGCGTATAACGACTGACAGGGCATATTTTGACGCTGTGCAATGCTGCTGTGCCATGGGAAAGTAGGCCGGTGGCCAGCTGAATAAATCGAAACCACATCTCATGTCCTGTTTTAATTGCAGTGTTTCATTGCTTCGACATTAAGAGCTACGCCTATTGACATTCCACGATGCGCCATGTACTGCAACGCCACGGTGGGTCACACATATTTTCATTCCACATATCACGTTATGGAGAGTCACACGCCGAGTCATATCACGAACGGCGCTTTGTGACTGTGATGGCGAAGCGGGATACAGGTGTTGTCATGTCACGAATAGGCTCCTGTTGTCCGGTTGGGTGAATGGCTGGGCCAGGAAACACAGTCATTACCATGGTGCACCGCTCGTCATGGCTTCAGAGACCACATTGCCCGAGTCCTCCCCCTGCTGCTTTGAATACGTCAAATTTGGGAACAACAAAAACGAAACAATGGTTCAAACTTTCCTTGAACTGCCTCAGAAGGCAGGCGATCCATCGGCATGATTCACATGTCGTGTCCTACTAAATGCGATCATGCTTTTTTAGTACACAATTGGTTGACATATGCAGAGTTAAGTCACCTTAAGCCAAGCCCAGTCAGCGGTGTAGTCAGGAATTCGGGGTGGAGGGGACAAAATTGGATACAATGGAGCCGCTTCAGTCAAATGTGGCCGCTTTAGCAGTCACCTGCTGATCGCTTGGAGGCCTGTTTTGGGATCCGGGGATCTGTTTATGCTCGGCGCTCCATTTTGATGCCTCGGGGACCCGTTCTTTGTTCATTTGTCATATCGGCACCTTAAGCTACCAACAATTACTCCAGGGACCTCAGGGCTCCCTCGCCACCTCCAGGCGGGGACCGGGGGAGAGGACATGTCTTCACAAGCCTCCTTCCCTGGGCACCCGAATGAACCCAATCACCACTTCATGTTTAACAGCCACGCAGTTTTGCATGGCGTCAGGTGAGGTTTGCAACATCGTCCAAGCTCAGTGATAGCCGCAGCCAAACGGCAGTTTTTTGTGACTTTAGGATGTGAATGTGGAATGTACATGTGTGGAATGTATACACATATGTCAGCCAATATTATCATGGCATCAAGGTGACAGCTCAAAGCTCAACGCCAGCGAACACCCGTCTGCCACCATTAGGTCACGGGAAAGGCATCGGTGGTGCGTCAGTATAGTGAATTATTTCACTATACTGTCGCGTCGGTTGAGCTGCGGGTTGGGAGAAAACACTGGTAGGACAATTCGGTGCCTACGATGTTCCCTTGGAGATCAGGAGTTTTTGCCAAGACACATGTACCGAGATCGCTCCCGATGCCAGGAATCTGGCATTTTTCACGCGTTTGTTTGGTAAGTCCAGATGGTTGACTGACCGCGTCAAAGCAAGACTAGGAGTAAGGTACGACTCGCGCTCTGGATCCATGAACACGCGCGAGTTGGTCTGGAGTGAAGCAGTTTTGATCACAACGAGACTCAAGTTCATCGATGAGCAGAAACGGCGGCTGTAGTCGAGAGCACGCTCAGGCAAAACGAATAAATAAGGCCCAGATTCCAAGGATTTTGAAAACCTGGGCCAGCACAACAAACACCAGTCGCACCTCAGTTCAACACAAGTTTAGCCTGTATCGACTTTGCACTTAACATCATGCAATTTGGCCACTGAAATCGCTTATAAAGGATTAGGTATCCTAAAAAAGGTCGGCCTCGCTGCTACGCTGTCACCGACATTGCCATCATGATTGGGACATGAGTCACATGATACATGTTTTTATACTTGAAAGGACCGCTGTCCTCTGAAAGCGATCCGTGTGCAAGTCAAAACATCGCAAAATAATTGACCCGTAGAGAGCGAACAAGCGACAAAAACAGGTTACGTGAGTCAAAACATGCAGAAAAATGGCCTAAGTTTCTCCGTATCTAGCCCAAGAGGGCTGTTTTCGGTCAGCCAAGTCTCAGTAATCCGCTTGCAGCTTACGCATTCCTCAGGTTTAGGCAACTTTGATTAACACTACTCTCTTTTACGCTTGCGCTTATTCGACTGGTAACTAATTTGGTCCCGCCGTATTTCACAGGCACGAATGTTGAAATACAAGGCAACTGGGATAAAGGGGGGGCCAAACTCATTTGTCGTCAGATCTTTCCAGGTATTAACTTCAGGTATTCAAACTCGGGACTCGGACTCAAGGACATGTAGTGCGACTGGTATGGGCTCGACACTGGGACTCAAGGCGCCAGGGCTGGGACTCAAAACACCAGAGCTGGGACCCGGCCCCATGCTCAGGTTTGAATTCACACACAGTTGCATCTGAGTCTTGTTGTCGTCTTTTATGGATCATAACAATTGGTGTTGGATCAAAGGCCACTGCCAGTATTACCAATTGGTGTTGGATCAATGGTCACTGCCAGTATTACCAATGTTGGCTCCGTAACGTCGTTTAGCCCGTACCTTCTGGTACAATGAAGGTGGCTCTGAACTCATAATGCCGAAAAGCCAGGAGCCGAGGGCCTTTCTTCCTTATATCAAGGCAGAGGAGAAGTTGTTATAATTTTCGGAAAGGGGCAGGAAGCTTTACGTCAACACAGGTCCTAAGCTGAAATGGCCTTCCACACGAATTTTATATTTAATATGGGGCGGGATAGCTGCCTTCCAAGTTTGAGGCCGGGGAAGGGGCCGAGGTGGGAAACCTGTCGCCACAACCTGCGCAGGAAAGCATCCCCTCCCCTCCCCGCCAGTTGGCTGATGCCTCAACCATCCATTTGGACTTTTTTTCTGTTGCCGACGTGAGTTACCAGTGGAGATGCTTGACATAGAAATCGGTCGCGAAATACCAGACACCGGCCGGATGCAGGCTGTATGTCTCCCCGAACAGGAGGCAGAGCATCGGCAGGCCCTCCACGGCGGCAGTCGCGTTCACTGCCGCTCGCCTCGGCTGCCGTAGCGCGCGTGTTCTGCCTCTGGCGTACGCGCCGCCGCCGTCGGCCGGCGCGCTGCTGGGCGTGCTAGTGTGCCCCGCGCCGTCGCTGAGCGCCAGGACGGCGTGACAGCGCGGCCGGGCCGCACAGAGCAACATGCAGGTGCAGGCGCGGGACACCGGCCGGCCGAGCAGAGCGCGCTCCGGCGCCGGGCTGAGGTACACGGACGCCGTCTGAAAGTGTATGGCGCTGATCGTTAGCATGGTGGCCTGCACCCGCAGCGCCGGCAGCAGCAGCGGTAGCCGGTAGAGGAACATGGTATGCGGCCCGAGGTGACCTCCTCAGAAGGGCGAGCGAGCTCAGCGTGTGCTCGAGATGTTCGCTGGTGTTCTACGCGACTGTCACTGGAGTCGAGCGCGCCACTCGCCCAAGTTAGTCCTAGCGCTTCAAATGCCGAAAGTTTGAAGGGTTCCAAAGTCCCGTAGATCTTGGGAGTTCCCAAGATCTCGCAGGCGGATGAATTGCAGATGTTAGATGCAGACTGGCCGACCTTGTGTTTCTCGAAATTTTGGTCCGTCTCTGACTGCTCTATGCGTTTAAAGGAACGTCGCTTTCGCTGCCTGATCAGCTGCAGCTGCCAGAGAAGACTGCTGCTGCTCCGAACAAACACTGGCGCCGCCTTGGATAAACAGTACAAACTCAGCGCGCGGCGAACCATCACAATATCACAAACCGATGCATAATGTGCAGCTGGCATGCGACCCACAGGCGATGGCGGATTCGACAGCAGCAATCATGGCTCCGCCTGTTGTGAACACACGGTAGCTCTAGTACACTACGAATTTGAGACGGTTCGTGGAAATCGTAATACTGCAGCGCATGCGAGCTGAACGTTGGATACCTAGCAGTTGACTGCTCCGAAGTATTGCCGCATGCTTACAGCTCAACACAAACTTAGCAGAAATATCTAAGATTGGCCCAACGACCGGCAAACACACAACCGCCGAAAAACAGGTCGGGCCAGCAATCAGTGCGATGGTACGTCCGTAAAGTGGGTGATCTATTTCACGGTTTGTTTGGCCTCCAGCTCCGATTTTTCCAGGTATCCACCTAGATACAATAAGAGAACAATGAATCTGACGCTTTTTCAAATATCACGTCGCCGCCAAGGCCCATTTAAGGTCAAATGTCGTGTAGCTCCACATCACCCTTGAACTGCCGTCTGATTGTGGGCTTTAAGCATCTGAATCTTCCTCTGTGCATACGCTAGTTTCCGTCAAAAACCCTGACCACTGAAGGTCACGCTTTAAAGCGAAAATCAGTGTGGCATGTCGGGAGCCTCATATCCCTTGACGCCAGATTTCAGATTTGTTAGCATCAGAATCTTTGATAGAGATACTCAGATCGGTATTGACCACCAAGTAAAGATATACACCTGGAACTCGCTATTAGTATGTATGTTGACGGTTTCTATGATGTATGTTCTGCTGTTTTGGATTTTGAGCCAGTTATATGCGTTTTGTTTTTCTTTCTCCATAAATACGGGTTTCAGGTTGATGTATCATAGAAACTTAACTATTCTATCTCCCGAAATTGCAGTTTCGTATATCTCAACTTCGTCAATGAAACTTCTTATTTTCGTGTAGTGTGCAGCGTAAGAACCCCATTCAGTCTGCAATTTACCGTCAATACGGTCCAAATCTGAGAATCATGGGTAGTCGATTTCTCAACATGAGTCGGGGAGGCAGAGTGTCGTAGGTCACCATAAGGAGACAGGTACGGAAAAACTTTCCGAATTTTGTCCAGTTCTGTTTTTTCTAGATTTCTGGTTTTCAGGTTATCCAATACACACACACACACACACACACACACACACACACACACACACACACACACACACACACACACACACACACACACACACACACACACACACACACACACACACACACACACACACACACACACACACCACACACACACACACACACACACACACACACACACACACACACACACACACACACACACACACACACACACACACCACACACACACACACACACACACACACACACACACACACACACACACACACACACACGCACCACAACATGTAATATATATAGTAATATATTATATCTAATATATATAGATATCTCTCTCTCTCTCTCTCTCTTCTTCCTCCTTCTAGGATCTCTCTCTCTTTCTCTCTCTCTCTCTCTCTTCTCTCTCTATCTCTCTCTCTATCTCTCTCTCTCTCTCTCTCTATCTCTCTCTCTCTCCTCTCTCTCTCTCTTCTCTCTCTCTCTGCTCTATCTACAAGCTTTACACGGAAACATAGAAGTATATATTTGTTTCTACACACAGAGTATTATATCTGATGTGTGTATATATATATTATATATTATTATATCTATATATATGATAGATAGGATAGGATAGACAGATAGATAGGAGATATAGATAGATAGATAGATAGATAGATAGATAGATAGATAGATAGATAGATAGATAGATAGATAGATAGATAGATAGATAGATAGATAGATAGATGGATACGAAGCGAAGGGTGAATGAGGGGTTGGTTTGCTTGTTTACTTCCGGTAATGAAGTTTTGATCGTAACAGCCTCCAGAACATAAAGCTACCTCCTGTTTGATGATAATATTGTGGCGGTGGCGTTTCCGGTGCTGTCGTCTCGGGTAGTGTTCCGCCCGTGTTCCTCTCGCATGTGCCCTTTTGGAGCAGCGTCAGCCAAGTGCATCGTCAACCACCTTCTTAGTGTAGTGGTGGAAACACCAGCGTAGTTGTATTGCTTTAGAAGCCGGAAATCTTCCATGTCACAAGGAAATTGGTAGACGACGCTGGTTCGTTTAAAGGGGCAAGAGTTGGCTGTGAGGTTATTTTTCATGATAAGTTGGGTACTCTTTCTGTTTTTGTGGTAGATGGTGAGGGTTATCTTGCCGTCCTGTCTTATTGGCTTGACGCTTTCAGATATCATTTTCTTGATGATACGCTCGTCTGTCTTATGACCATCAGACATTTGATTCTGAGAGAACAGCTTGATTGGATTTGGCTGATGTTTGGTGGCGTCAGTTTTTGTCTGATATCGTGACATAAGGCTGCTGGTCTCATGGTCCATGACACTGTTGGAGTAGCCATGATTCGCCAGGACTTGTTTGATGTGCTGCAGTTCACTGTGTAGTTGCGTTCAATCGGAGCAGAGTTTATAGACTCTTCGGAGATAGGAGCGCACTACACTGGTCTTGTACCGGTCAGAGCATTTGGAGACATACCGGAGAATACCAGCCCGGCTACACCTACGGCAATTTTAATATTCACAAAACAGGAAACCCACTGCGCCCGATCATTTCACAATGCCCAACGCCGACCTACCAACTGGCCAAGCAACTCAACTGCATCATCGCGCCGTACACTCCTATGAAACATAGCTAAAAGTCGACGGACGAGTTCTCGGACATTCTAAAAAGCATGCAGCCCTTTGTCTTATTAGCATCATTAGACGTCGGGAGTCTATTTACGACCGTTCCGGTGCAACAAAATACAAATCCCAGTTGGAAACACCTATCAGCACCCAACCATCCCTCCTTCTAAGCTCAGTCCCTCCCTTCTGGAGAATCTCCTACGAGCATGCACGACAGAGGCACTATTTCGTGCGTCAGACGGTAAACTCTACCGATAAAAGAATGAGGTGGCTGTGTGGTCCCCCCGGAACCGCTTTTTGTAAAAACCTACATGTTTTACGTGGAACACAAAGTCCTTGAAAATGCATCCTGCCCTAGCGCACTTTACCCACGATATGACTATGACGTTTTCGAAGACGTCAGGGACGAAAGCCAACTGATCGAACTAAAAAATGCAGTCGAGCAAGCTTCATCTCTTCGATTCACATGCGAACTAAGCGTTCCGCATTCCATTTTTAGACATTAGACATTTTAGACAACCGTCGTAGGAAACTCTGTGGTGTATTATTACCCAGGAGCTACGCTATGGATTGGCCGTCCGGTTAAAAAATTATTCGTCCACCCATTGAAAAAAGTAATCACAGAGAATGAATTTGGTCATTTATTACGCTGGGAATAAAAGCATTCCAAAGACACGCCTGTCGCGGATCACAGAGATCACATACACCTTCTAGGTCTTCACCGATGTCTGTTATGGTGCAGCTCTCATCACCACCAATGACGGATCACAGAGTTCACACACGCATTCTAGGTTTTCACCAATGTCTGTTATGGTACAGCTCTCATCACCGCCAGTGACGGATCACAGAGTTCACATACATCTTCTAGGACTTCACCAATGTCTGTTATGGTGCAGCTCTCATCACCACCAGTGACGCACTCGTACTCACAAAAGAGACTGCGGCATCAACAGGGTCCACGAGACCCAGGCGAAAGCGATGCTCTTGACTCACTAGTGCTACGTTGATTTCGTATCTGTTAACCATTCAGCGCAGGAACTTTTCAGTCGCTATCGCGCGCTGAGCCTGCGCTCAGCTGGAACTGGCGGGCAGGGTTATGAAAAGACGCAGAAGTTTGGTGACCTCAGGGGTGGGTTCCCGCCCGTTGCGCCCCACATCGCGAAGGACAGACCGGGGAGGGAGAGAGGTGGCCTCTTCAGGTTACATGAGCGACATGTTATAGCGTATTGGACTAAAACAAGCACATATTAAGCTGCATGCCTTTATGTGTGGTACGGGTTTTTAACCATAGGCGAACTGGTGCCATTATGTATGCATGTGTATGTGTATTGAATCTGAAATCCCTCCTTCAAATGGCTGTTCCGGATTTGTGTCCAGTGCATTGTGTCAAAAAACAAGATAAAAAATTCATCGCCTGTTGCATTTACAATTAAATCCCAAACCAGATTCACGATTACTTTCGGAAGCACTAAGAACACATTATGCACGACCAAAACGCTACAAACATGCAACAATAGAGAAATGGCATGCAAGTATGTCCATGCATCAGCCACAAGATCACCACGTCTCAGTTCTCCTACCAGCTGCTCAGGTCCCTCACGGCACGCCTGAAGGCGGGCAGCGAGCGGCGCTGAGTTACACCGACCGGCAGCCCATTCCACGGGGACCGCGCTCGGTATCGAAAGTCCCTCTGTGAGCAAGACAGCCGGTATTTGGGCAACTCCAGCCGTCCTGCTTCGGTGGAGCGAGTGGCACGGCGGGATATTTTTTATGTATTTATTTATTACACGTCATAAGCTCATTCTACTCAGAATGTGGCTATTACAGAGCCCGTGTCATGGAAACAAAACACTATAGGTCAGGGAGGCTCACGCAAACACGTACACACGCAGGCACACATACACGGAACGCACTCTCTCACATTCGCTAAAGTCATTTGAAGTAGTTGTCGCTATCCGTTATTGATCCGCCGCTGCAGGGTATAGCTACGCAATTCGCGCTTGCATTGTGGAAGGCTCAGCTCGCGAATATTCTGCGGCAGTGTGTTGTAGTCGGTCACGGTGCAGTTAAAAAAAAACGCCGCCTTCCCGATTCGGATCTGATCACCGGCACATGCAACATATCATCCTGCCTCTTAGTGCGATGGTGAACATGGCGTCTATGGATAAGGTGGTCAGATAGCGACACCGGCTGGGATTTTCCAGGATACGTTTCAGAAGCGTCAGCGTATGATATAAGAACATGTTATCAGCAGACATCCACTCGAGACCTCGTAAAACATCTCTCACATGATCGTATTTCCGACACCCAGAGATGCTGCGAAGTTCAGAAGCTTCTGCAATCGGGATGTTTGTGTAGCATTACATGTTCTGTTCACACAGATGCAGTAACGGATGAGTGAGATAACTAGACCATGAACTAGAGTAATGAGTGTGGCCCGGGGCAGACTGTGCCGGCTGTGACTGAGGCCGATAAGAACGCCACTGCATCGCCGCACGACGTCATCAGTGTGCGCAGTGAACGACATGTACTAGTCAAATACAACACCCAGATTTCGAACGGAAGGAGAGCTGGCTACAGTGGCACCCATAAGTTGGATGCTAGTCGGTGGCAGGCTCCGAAGATTTTGACGAGCGCCGAGGACTGTGAGCTGTGTTTTTTTGTGCGTTAATTTTCATTCCGTTTTTGCCAAACCGTTTGGACAGGTGCGAAAGATGTTGCTCCACGGATGTGATCAGCGTACCAACGTCACCGGGCCTCCCACTCACTAAAACCCGCGTGTCGCCCGCGTACTACACAATGCAAGCGCCATGAGCACACAGCGGCATATCAATTAGCATAAATGCTGCACAGCAGCGGGCAGAGCGCTAAGCCCTGGTAGGTTCCGATCGGGTTGTGCAATGCCGCGGACAGAGAGGAAGCGCTACCTGGGTTCTGGACGAAAACCTGCTGAAAGTGGTTTTGGAGGTAACTCGCAAACCAACGTACATCAACATTGTACAGCTGGAGCTTTCTAAGGAGTCCATCATATGGGAAAACATCAAAGCACTTGGATCGGTCCAGTAGGCATAACAAGGTGATTTCCCTTTGATCCATGGCCTCAAAAACTTTGTCGGTTACCATGAGAAGCGCCGTGTCAGTGGAGTGATATGATCTAAAACCATGTTGGCTAAACGAGAACAGGTGATGAGAGGTAAGATATACCGACGACTGGCGATAAACATGCCGCGCAATGCGGGGAGCCCGTTCAGACAGTTCTGAGAGTAGCACGCGCTCGGGTGGGGGTCAAAGTGACCCCTCAGGTTTTCCGGAATGGCTTCCGAACGGCGCGGCGTAGCCGCACCAAACTTCGCATAGCTGTAGACCATTGAATAGCAGATCGTTTAACATAAAACATTTGCATGCAACTTGTAAGGTCGTTGACCTATGACAGGTCAAAGTTAGGCCATGATTTCAGCGAAGGTAATTTTAATGGAATCACTCAATCTGATCCAACAACGTAGTGTTAGACAAGGCCATACATCTCTGAAATACTTTCTTAGGCTTTCTTGAACTTCCTAAAAGTCAGAATAGGTTGCTGGCCTAAAATGACCTAGGCCAACATTTTGTTTTTTAGGAACGTACTGCCTAGCGTAATATTCGCCGCTTCTTGAAATGCAAAACTTAAAGCAGTCTTGTATATTCTGGTTACCATACCCTTCAAAAGGTCAAACAGTTTACTGACCTTGTATGAGCATGACCTTTTGCTGTGAACAGTTATCTAGATTCTAGGGGCCCTTTGGAAATTAACCTGGAGTTTGAGCTTATTTTGACACGAAGGTCATAACCGAGGGAACCACAAACTTTGACCTAATTGAGTTCACGTACAGATCAACACACCCTCTGAATTTGGTTGTCTCTAGCTGCCTTAGTTCCTGATACCTCAAGAGGTCAAATTGACCCCAGCCTCACCCGAGCGAAGGGTATCCAATCGGCGACCCGGACGAGTGTTGAATCTTGTAGACTTTGATAACGTCCCGCACCTTGGCTATCCGCTCTATTCGGTACATACGGTAGCCTGGAGTGCCGGTTTGGTAACGTCTCGCACCTCACTAACCGCTCTATTCGATACCATACGGTAGCCTGGAGTGCCGGTTTGGTAATGTCTCGCACCTTCACTAACCGCTCTATTCGGTACCATACCGTAACCTGGAGTACCGGACCAACCATGTCCCAAAGTCGTGTCCTGTCGCAACCCTGGAAGTAAAATTTATAGCTTTCTGGATCCTGTACAGTTTTTTGGCGGCGCCTCCCCATATCGAAAGACAATACAGAATATTAAGGCACGCGCTGGTTTTAATCAAAAGCTTTGATGTTTCCTGGGTGAAGCGATGCCGCAGTCGAAAGAGAGATGTAAGAAGTGCATTGCACCCATCGTCCACTTGAGTGATGTGTGAATCTCGGGACAGAGCGGGATCGATGACGACATCAAGCAGCCGGACTGAGCGAGAGGGTGACATGCGGGCGTTAGCGGCAGCTAAGTTAAAGATTTTCACCGTTTATGTATTTTCCTTTTTTAATAAGAATAAAGTAATTTTTTTGGGCATTCATTTTGGGTGTTTAAGTGAAACCAATTCTCCATGGTCGCCAAAGTACGCTCAATTTGAGTCTGGAGGGCAGTGAAATTTTGGTCATCTGCTTTTGTTCGGTCCAACAACACGGTGTCGTCAGCATACATAATAACTCGGCAGTTGGACAGATAGCACGGCAAGTCGTTGGTCACAAGTCTTAACAGGATTGGTCCTGCCATCGATCCTGTGATACACCATGTGTGACGGGCAGAAGGGTTGCACTGCCATCTCTGATCTACCTCACATGACTCTGTCCGGTGAGGTAGCTCTTGAGCCACGAGGGATTGACTTCATACCATCCCAGCTTGTTGAGAGGGACGCCGTGGGAAGCGCTGTAGCGGGCTTTGCTTAAGTCATCTGCTGTGATCGCTGATATATCACCATTGTCTAAATTGTGCGATACCCAGTCGACAGCGTGAAGCACCGCGCATTCCGCAGGATGACAGCGGCAGTAAGCATACTGCAAACAATATCCTGTTCGGCCAACAGGATATTGTTTGCAGTGAAGTACCGAGGTTATTGGCGACAGACTGTTTTTTCAGTGACTTTTGAAAGGTGGGAAAGCAAGGAAATGGGCCGAAATTAGGCGGAATGTTTGCGTCACCAGATTTGAAAATCGGTCTAACAGCAGTCACTTCCAGGACTCTGACAACACAGCTGTCGTGATAAATGTGTTAATGAGCCGCAGCACGTGAGGTGCGAGAACAGCCAAACAACAGTTTACCACGCTCACAGGGACAACGCCGATGCCGACCGCACCCGACACGATAAAAGCTCCGATAGCGCAGTCCAGTTCCGGCAGTGTGATCGGATGCGGTTTGAACGCGGTCGCTACGGATGCGTATTGAAACGTCCAGAGCTCATAACGTCCATTGGTCAAAACGTCCGAAATCGCAGCATGCAGCGTTCACAACATCCAGATACCGTCCAATGTCGCTAGACAGAGAAAAATCAGAACGTCCAGGTGCGCAGCGTCCAGGACCACAGCATCCAGACTTCAAAACGTCCAGCGTTAATGAAGTCCAGCGTACGTGAGATCCAGGGGTTGGAATGCTGTATCACTTCCTCGCAACCTCTAATCTCATAGCGCGGAGATAGGCCGATAGTGGGCTGCCGAAGCCGATTTTGCCCGTCTCAGCCCACGGGTGACGTCATGTGATCGATCAAACGATCAAAGAGCCGATTCGCGACTCCGAGGGATCCGAAGGGCTCAGCGGAGATTGTATTAGGAATCTCGGCCCTGCGGCCGGGGCCGTCAGTGCCTGTCAGAGGGCCCTTTGCGTCGATCGCGGGCCTCCGGAGTCGATGAGGGCCTCTGCGTCGATCAGGCACCACCAGAACCGAACAGTCCCAAGCGGGGGCAAGACCAGGCCCGTGACTTACATTGGTCCAGGCCCCTGAAACAGCGAGAGGCACTCTGTTGGAGTGGGCCAGTGCGCTTATCAGCGGGATCTGTGTTGGCAAGGGCGGAGAGCGCCGAAGCATTAAGCGTTTTGAATGTCGCGGGTGAACACTGTTGCCTGTCAATGCTGAGTATCTGTAATGCGTAAATCCGTCTGTTTGTGCTGCGATATGTATGTAGTGTGTTTGTGCATAACCTGTATTACGAAAACTGATGTGCGTAGGTATAAGATCCATGTGAACACAGGCACGACATAATTTCAAGTTTACAAACGTACTGCAGACCCAGTAACCGTGCGTACTACGACATCGACTTCGACATCTAAAAGTGCCATTCCAAAAAACGTCCAAAAAAGGATGGAACGTTGAGAAATATAAGTAAAGCCAGGCCACACAATATGACAATCTATATCTTGTTTGTATCATGAGCTGTAGTGCCATCTTCAACGACCAGCGAGAAGAATCGAAAGCCGTCACCATATTATCCAGAGAACATCCGAAAAGGTCATCAATGCTAAGAGCGCTGCGATCTTTACAAAACATGTATGAAGAACAATGTGTGTGTGTGTGTGTGTGTGTGTGTATGTGTGTGTGTGTGTGTGTGGTGTGTGTTGTGGTGTGTGTGTGTGTGTGTGTGTGTGTGTGTGTGTGTGTGTGTGTGTGTGTGTGTGTGTGTGTGTGTGTGTGTGTGTGTGTGTGTGTGGTATCTTGAAGTGCATCTGCTAATCAATGGGCATGCGGTTAAGTCATGGATCAGATTTCGCGCCAAGTAGTGGCCCAGAACCGACCAAGACAAAGCGCCATTGTGGCTTTAGTCGATCGGATTTGTTATCGAAAATTAGCTTCAGCGTGTATCCCCGTTCCCTAGCGACAGCCTCATGACAGGGCAATGCGAATACACCCTCGAAAAAATTGTTTCTCAAAAGCACTGCCACACCAACCACACCAAAGCATATGTAATGCATACCTGCATTATATTGTCACTTGTCACTGTAATTGACAGTGACAAGTTGGTGAGATGCCTATTTCTGTGTAGATGACAGCATATCATGCAATTTTCTGTTTTTTTTGTGAAGATCCTCGAGCCTCTGGAATATCTGGCCGAGTTATGGTCGGAGTGATATGATGGGAGAGCTTCGACACCCACAGATCGGAGTACGAAAAAAAGTGAATTCATGTAATGTTACGCTCAGAAGATATGTGGTTGGTATTAATTGGTATATATACCCCTTCTGCATGTGTGTTGTACATTTATTTAAGTATCTTTGCTCTCTGTATGTCTTCACCATCGCCCTGATTCGCCGTTTTACATAACTCGGACTGATAGGGGGAGAGGGGGTTGATGCGACCATCCCCCCGGCGCTTCCAAGCTTATAAAAATGGAGCTTTGCTGGGGGCACCAGTATATTGATCTGAACGCGATCTCACGACTGGTACCAGTTTTTATGTTTTTGACAGGTCAAAAGCCGAATTTTCCAGAAAACCGCACTTTGTAGCTTTATATTATGTTTACGAGACCGTGCCTTGGACCGACACAAAACTTAAACTGGCGTGTGTCATGCTCAATTCTGAGTATATTCTGTAGTACAGTTCTGTCGCCGCACGCTGCCCGAGCCAGCCGTAGATCGCCGTGGAGTGTTCATCACGAACTGCCACTGCCCCGAAACCAGAAAATCTATGAACATGTGTTGGTACCAAAACACGCGCCATAATCGTCACCTATCATGGCAAGAGTTGAACGTCATGTTATTGCCGCGTCGGATGTCGGCAGCGATTTTTCGTGAAACGACGTTCCTCATTTTGTTAATAACTGAGGCCATGGTGGGCAATACAGGTAAAACAATGTTTGCTTCCTTTCATATTTGCTTGCTTATAGCTTGACCTCACGCTGAGCTCGTCCGAGCTCATAAGCTCAAGACCGACTATCTCGTAACAAGTGATCTGTCCCTGGGCTAGTTCCGAAAGGCTTCGATGCCCGAGAAACTTTCCCCGTCGAAACAGCTAGAACATCCTCACTGACGCGCCAGACTCTGACGCACCAGACTGTTCGCACGCACTTGGCGACAGGCAGGTTGGCGCGAATGAAAATGGCGCGAACGATTAGATGATCAACCAAGGCAACCGATCGCTGTTACTGCGCAAGACGAGCTGCAGTGAACGCACAAGACCAAGGGAAGTGTGGCAAATATACGGATATGTGACTTGGACATGATTGTTATAGTTAAATATGTTTAGCTCCTTTCGTCGTTTCGTTAAGTCTTTGGCAACGGATGTAGGAGCACACAATGGCAAGCCCGGTGTGTGGGGCATGCTGCAAATGTTCTTGAAACGGGAGATGCAATAGTGTAAGCGTCAGACGACTAGCAGCTGATCGCATTTTGCAACACCGAGACAAATATGAGAGCATCACGTTATTGTCGGTATTTAGCGGATGCGTGGCTGGTAGGCAGCAGGGTGGCGGCAGGTTCTGCCATTTAATTTAATTTTTCCGCCATTTCAGGCGGAGGCAGGTTTTCCCCGATGCATATCTCCGTTAAAATGACAGCATACTGTGCATTTGTGTTTCCTCTCACGTTTTTTCTGGTCTCCGTTATATCTTGCCTAGTTGTGAACGAAGTTATATAACTGGAGATGTGTGTAACCCAGAACTAGAGTGCGAATTTGTGAATTCATATCATGTTATGCTCAGAAACATGTGGTTGATGGTGATATCCCTTTGCATGTGTTTTGTCATACTCACATGTAAGTACCTTCTCTCGCTGTCTTACACATTTTGCTATTGCTGCATTAAATGTCGGCAATGATTTTTCGTGGAGACAATAATGTTTGCTTCCTTCCATTTTACTTTTCCATTTCCATTTTTACTCTTCCATGTACTTGCTCCCTGTTTCACCTCACACTGAGAGCGCCTCCGAAAACCAACTCCCACGAGACAAGTTCTGATCTGTCTGCGGTCCGGTGCTGGACGACTAGGGTGCTTGAGAAACTCTGGGCGAGAAACGTCCCCGTCCGATCAATTATGAATGCCATTAGAACATTTTCATCCACGCGCCGAGCTTCACGCGCCTGTCAACAGGCAGGTCAGCGCGAATGAAAATGGCTCGAACGACCATCTGATCGGCTGAGGCAATCGATGGCCACGACTTCGTAGGTCGGACTGCAGTGTGAAACAGACTTCGCATGAGGGCAAGGGAAATATAACCACGATACAGGTATATATAATATGGATGTGATAACAAAAGTTTTTCATATGCACGGTTCGTTTCACTGTTTTGCTAAGTCTGTGGTAATGGAGGTAGAAACAACGTGTGCTCAGGGAGAGGGCAGCAGAGAGTACTTTGAGCGGTGCTTATTGTGAATGCTCCTGACACGGGAAGCGCGATGGAGTATGCAATAGGTGTATAGCAGCGGGCCGTATGTAGCAACACAGCGTGCGTACCTGAGCCGCTGGTGGGTACCCTGTTGATTTGAAGGAAACATGCGCCTAGAGCCTGGGTGGGGTAGAGACAACATGGCCCAGTACACACATGTCTCGTGCGGAGAAGCGCCAGTTACATAGCATGTACAAACAACACTTTTCGGAACGTAGCATTGGACTTTGCAGTCAAAAACACAACACGGTATCTACTCAGACCACGCCAAAGTGACATAAATGGTGCTTACACACCAAGCCGAATGGCAAATTGGGAAGAAATACCGAGCTACGCTTGGAGGCGAGGATGCGTATCTTGTCAACCGACCTTGACCATTGGCGGTCCCAGAGTGGTAGGGGGTGGGTTGGGGGTGGGGGGTAGGGGGTGGGGGGAATGGGGCTATGCCCCGTCCCTTGAGGCGAGGGGCGACAAAATGTCATGGTAAAGGGGGCAGCGAAATCCTCATTCCGGATCAACATAACCTTATTTCCAGCAGGCTCCAAAATTTCGGGGCACCACAAAAGACCACAAATATTTATTTTCGATGGGCACCGAAACCCGGGGAGACCACAACCGGTCCCAAACCTTCATTCTTCAAATGCACCAAATTTCAGGGATACGGCAATGTGGTGCCTCCCACCTCGACGAAACCCTGGATTGGCTCCCTGGGCTAGGGGGCACCAAAACGGTCAGTTTGTGGCACCATTACTTTCATTTCTGGGCACCACAACCTTATTTTAAAGACACCCTTTATCGAAGTGAGCGATTCAAATTCCCAAAGCTTTGTTTTTGAACAGAGTCCAAAAATCTATGAACACCCACAATATATATGCCTTTCACCCTCGCAAAATTCTGGATCTACCTGTTCCACGAGGGAGCGCCAAAAAACTTCATTACCGGGTATCATAGCCTTTATTCTCATAGGCACACATTTCCTGGGACGCCACAAAGCAGGGCGGGTTCAGAGGGGGAGGAGCCATCTGGTCATTCCCCTCCTCTTGGGCCCTATGAGGTCTGGATTTCTCGAAGAGGCACAAAATCTCATCGCAAAGGGGCAAAGGCAACAATACTGTCATTTCGGAATCACATAACTGCATTTTCATGGGACACCGAATTGCGGGGGTAACCACGATGTTTTTGCCGTGCCCTTGACGAAACCGCGCGTTGGCTCATTCGGATGAGGAAGCACCAAACACTTCATTCCGGGCACCGTAATCTTTATTTTCAACAGGCACCCAATTCCAGAGAGTACCAGAAAGAACACCGACCCTTTATTCTAAAACGGACATGAATTCCAGGAGCATAGCTATGTTAAGCTTTCCGCCCTGATAAAATCTGGGATCGGACCCCTGGGCAAGAAGGCACAAAAACCTTCCTTGCGGGGCAGCATCATCTTTATCTTCAAGGGATACTTATCATATACATTATGAGTATCTACAATCTATAGTAGACACCCCTACTTTCATATAGTAGAGCTATCTGCAAGGGGTACAAAGGGTACAAAGCGGGCCATTTACAATCCCCACAAAAACATAATTTTAAAATGACACCAAAATAGTGACATCACAATCGGTACGCCCATGCACAGTGAAAAATCTGAATCGGATATTTCAGGGAAAGGGCACCGAAGGGGCAGTCATCACAGTGCCCATAACTCTCCACTACCGAAATCCTGCATCGGTCCATTCGGCTAATAGAGACCTTCCTTTCGGACCACCACTGCATTTATTTCCTTGAGACATTGAGACACCAAATGCAAGTTGGCGATTGAAAGAACAATTGAAGACGGCCCAAAACTTCTCTTTCAATGGCACCAAAATACAGGGGCGCCACAGTTTCTCTGTCTTACGCTCTGACGAAATCCTGGTTCGGCACCTTCAGTGCAAAGGTATCAAGAGCCTTGATTCCGGGCATCATAAAATTTTATTTTTGTGAGGCACCCAGTTCCAATTGGAACACCATAATCAGTCCGAACATTCATTTTAAAGTGATGCAAAATTCCAGGGGCACTGAAAATGGCCCCTAAAACCTTTCTTTTCACGGGACTGAATTAAGCACGACTTTCCCCGACTCCACCCTACCTCTTAGGCTCCGAGGGTCCAATGAGTCCCGAGGGTCCTTTTTTGGTCCCTTGGGGCCCAAGATCAAGGACCCGATTTAAAGGTCCGATGGGCAGGCCTGAGTTTGCATGGAGGGATCACAAGCCCACAGGCCGTACCCTAAAATTCAGAGCAGCTCTTGCACTGATCGGAGGCCCCCGTGCGACTGTGTCTCTGAGGCAGCTAACTGAGAACAGCAGATGTCGAACAGTCCGTTTCGGCCATTCTGGGGCCTAGGGGTTATTTCCCGAGCAGGGACAATTCCAGAGTCTCTAAATATCAGTCAGAAGGCATCCTTCATCCATCGTGACACCTGACGATAAAGAACACAAATTGCTGCTCAGTGATCACAGTCCCTTGCAGGAGACCATGTGTTGGCAATGAGCCCCAGGTCGACCAGGAGCACATTTGATGAATAGATGATGATGGGACCCCGCATGTCAAAGGGTCTATTCTGCTGGTCTGGCCCCTCCTGACTATGGAAGGTTTCATGGGAAATGGCAAAAAGAGTCCACGTGGACAATGCGACAGTGGAGAGGCCTGTGCCAGTCAGGGGCACCAGGACCGGACGAGGGATCCTCCGCACCGTTTCAACCAGGAGCCGATAAGACAGATGAGTGTCTCGGTACCAATTATTGGACTTCCTGTACCAGACTTCCTGTAAGAGCTTGTTTGCATCAGCGAGGGCCCATGCGCCGATCCGCTGCTGGATGTCTCAGTCAGAGGGCCAGCCGCATGGAGGAGGGGACCGTTTGTGATGCATCCTTCTAAGGGTCTCCGTACGGTCCTGGGGGGTATCACCAGTTCACTAAAAGCCGCCGGGACCGCAGTATGGAACGGCGTGCCCTTCAGCTGCTGACCAGAACTTTTCACCAATGCAATTCATTGGCTAACCAGTTGATTCTCTGAACGAAATTAGCAGCTGCAGCGTTGTGATCAAGAGAGACTACGCCATTGCGCCTTGCATTAGTGGTGCTCTGTGTGGTTATTCGTCCCGACTACCAATCTAAAAATTGCACTAGTGAAATATCCGGCCAGGCACACCTTTTACCTGCATACCAATTTATTTCATAAAGCGCTGGAAAGTACCGATTTCCAGCGCGTGGTCATTTCCACCCGTCTGTTGACCGCTGCCAGGTGTTGCTGCCAGGTTCCGTATCCTACAATGGCGTAACTACAAATTTTTGTTCCGCCGTCTCACAGAGCAGCTTACCGAGGACGCACCAAGTAATCACATGCAGCCCGACCACAAGACTCTCTTCATGCGTCAAGCAGTTACACAAAACACTAGAATTATATCTACATCTGCACACAAAACAAGAAAACTCAGTATTCTGGATGCAATACTCATTCATGGCCTCAAACGACTTCGAAGCAAGCAATGAATCACACTATTGAACTATCTATTTGGAGCAGCATCACAAGTAAACCACTTAGACAAGGAACAAGACACTAATGAGTGGCGTGGGTATTGGGTAATTGGCATGCAGTGTTGTGATTTGCTGTGTTGATTGTGTTATTAACAGTGTGTGATGCTAATGATGTCTTCTGCGCGGTTAAAGAACTGTCTGTTGCTGCCAAGTCAAAACGGCAGTGAATGCCGTCCAGTGAAAAGTTTGTTGTTATTTGCATGCTCGTGTATTATGCTCTAACTGTAAGCATTTGAGGTGCCGAAATGGAATGATTAGCCAGATATCTAGGGGAGCCAGCGACCAGTCGCATACCGCGCAAGCTCTGCGAGCTTGGTCTGTCTTTCGGCAAAAAAGTATACGTATATATATAGGCTGTGCGTATACACCCTCCAAAACGTAGGGCGGTTACGCACCGGGCTTATACAACCTTCAAAAATATTTCAGATGGTTGTACGTGTCAAGCATACGCGCAATGGCAGTCTTGGAGGCAAGGAAGTGCAAAAATGCAGAATTTCGTGCGAGAAGTCGGTTCTATGCTTGATAAACATCAAACGATCGCTGTAATATTGTAGCGAAGCGAATTACGGCAGTGCTTCAACATGTTCCGCTCCAACGTTTGGAAATATAACCAACTCACGAGTGGATTGCGACGCGCCAAGCCACGTGTGTCGCATTGTGCCTGAAAGCCTGCCCGGCCAATAAACTCCCATCATTCTGCACTGAGCGTGTATGCAACAATCGCGAAATCCATCAACTCACCCTGAACCATTTCTATTCTCATCACGAATTTTCGGCCGCCGGGCCCGCATCTCCAGTGGGTGCGGGTCTCTCAGGAGTGCTGGTCTCTCGCGTGGTAAGCCCGGCTTGGAATCTTGACGACGCCCGCTGTTAAGTGGGTGGCTTCATGGTATATCGGCGCGGCGTG